>NC_056744.1:1442953814-1443048814 GCF_019279795.1 Protopterus annectens | reverse complement strand
AGTCTGCTCAGATGACACCAGCAATACAAGGGGGTAAGACTAAACCTGTTAAGTTAAGCCTCCATATGTAGCAGTGGTGGTTTTCCACACTCACTTGCCTCTAGCAGGAGAGGTTTACCTCCATATGGTTGTGTGTTAGTTGTCTGATGTGCATTTGTGTGAAAGGACAATGGAAAAAACAACACAAAGTTGTTTCACAGAAGTACAAATGGTTAAAATGCAAATGCACTATGCCATTTGTACAAATAGTGAAGTAAACTTTCTAAATGTCATGGGGATTGCATGGTTGCGATGCAGTTTGAAAATGGTTGAATCTGGATTTCCAGCAAACCATTTTCGACATTTTGACTCACATAGGTTCCGTATTTCGCTACTTACAGTTGCACATATGCACGATCGCACATACCATTCTTGGACAAATGGAGGTAAATCAGCAGGAGACCCATCACTGTCAGAGTGGGGAACTGGTGTCCCAAGACCAGAGGTATCATTCTTAGACAAAAGCTCAACTCTCTTGTCTTAAAGCTAAGACAATTGTAGAGATAAACAGATAAAATAACATGCTGTCAGAAGTATAGCTATTGTATTTCCATAATTGGTGGTGATGGTAATTTACTCTACCTTCTTAAGATGGTACAACTTCATATGTGAATATTTTTCTCTCTCAACTGATATCCATACCACCTCTTTATAGGGCCTTCCCCAAGCTACACACTCAATCAGACTGCCTTCTATTTCAAGCTTTTTACCTATGTGAAAGAAATGTTGTGTAAGATTCCCATCAGACAACTTTGGCTCAAAATGTCTAAATATATGAAGGCCATACATTACTAAACAACTTACATTTACAACAATACTCTTTATCATTCAGCCATTCCCTGTCCTTGGAAGCAAGCTACCATCATAACTATTGTGAAGGTCCATAACTGTGTCTATATTCCCACTTTTAGATGGATCTCTATTTTTTTGTATACATTTTTGTAATTTAGTTGCTTAGGACACATAACTGCAATGGTGGTGCTGCGGTAGTGCTGTCGCCTCACAGTAACACATTGCCCTGTTCGATTCTCAGCTAGAGTGTCTTCTGTGTGGAGACATGTGTGAATGGGCGTACCTTCGTTGAAGGTCGTGCGTCAGGGCCGGCAACTCAGCACGCAAAAATCTACTGCCAATCATTAGGGGACCAGAGTTCCGCTGTGGCGACCCCTAACTGGGAAAAGCCGAAAGATACAACAAAGTTGCTTAGGACACATACCTAAAAAATGACATGATTAATGACAAAATAACAGCCACAAAGCCTTCTATAGCTATATCAAAAACCTCAAAAGCAATACCCAGATTTGCTCTGAGTTATTGCACAATGGCACCTCCTATACTGAGGCAAGAAATATAGCCAACATACTGGCCGACAGATTCAGTGCCAGCTTTACCCCCCAAGGGCCCTATCACAATACCAGAAGAAAGGCTGGTACCTACCATTTCTGCGGCACAGGTAAAAGCTGCATTGTACAAAGCCAAGAATACAGTGTCCATGTGACCTGATAATATCCCTGGCTGCATTCTACATGAACTACAAAATGAACTAGCACCACATCTGTGTGCCCTGTTCAATGACAGCCTTACCTCAGGCTATGTGCCTAATGAATGGCACACTGCTACAGTCATGCTGCTCCATAAAGGGGGAGCAACTACAAACCCTGGGAACTATTGCCCCATTAGCCTGATGAGTCTGTTATGCAAAGCTATGGAGTGCATCATCATGGACCTGCTTAACAAGTATATAGGCAAGTTCCAAACTATTGACCTCATACAGTTTGGCTTTGTCAAGGGGACATCCTGCCTGCTGAACCTGGTTGACTTCTTCATGGCAGTCACCAAGGCTGTGGATGAGGGTAAGGCAGTGCATACACCCTATCTCGACCTGGCCAAGGCCTTTGATACCACCATACCTCTCAACTGTACAGATTTTTGCAGAATGTCCAGATTTTTGCCTCATATTTTTTGTCTGGTTTTAATAAAATTGTGGTTTTCTGGCAATTTAGTGGCAAATCATTAAAGATTGAAGTTAGAAAATAATGACAGACATTTGAGTTTCAGACTTCATTCAATTCAGAAAAGTAATGCTAATGCTAAACTTGTTATTCTATCAACTTTCTAAGTTTGTAAGAGCAATATTTACAATTGTCCCTATTTTTGGGCCTTTGTCCCACTTTTATTTATGGCTTTGTGCAGATTTCTTGCTCTAAAAGGTTGAGAGGTATTGATGCCACTCCTCACTCAGGTATCATTGATAAACTCCAAAACTAGGCATCAATCCTTACATCACTAGATGGGTTGCACATAGGCTCACAGACAGGAACCACAGAGTGAAAATTGTAGATTCCTAGTCAGACTGTTGACCAGTCATGAGTAGTGTCCCACAGGGCTCAGTCCTGGGCCCTCGCCTGTTTGGCATCTACTTCTCAGAAGTCCAGGCCAACACAGATGGACTCTGGCTGACCAAGTTCACTGATGACTGCAAGCTCTCTGAGACTAATGACTGGTGTCAGGGCTTGAAGCTTAATGCCAAAAAATACGTTATCATCCCCTTTGGAAAAAACTCAGTTCCCACGAATTACCACGTTGATGGGAGCCCATTGAACACTGAAGGGGCCATAAGAGATCTGGGCACCCAGGTCGACAGCCACCTCATCTTCGACTACTACATTGCCACTGCAGTCAGAAAGTCCTTCTATGTGACACATCTTATAACCAAAGGTTTTGCATCCAGGAAGAAAGAGGTTATCATCCCTCTCTACTCATCCCTCATTAGACCAATCATTGAATATAACAACCCATTTGGCATGTACCTGACCAGACACCTGCAACAGCTGAAGAGGCCACAAAAGTACCTCACAAAAAGAATTCCAGGCCTTAAACACATGCCCTACATGGACAGACTCAAGAAACTTCAGCTGTTCTCAGTCTCTTATCATCTACTTAGAGGTGATCCCTCCTTGACTTGCAAAGCCAGGTCCGACCCAGCCCTACTTGAAATGCTACACCTAAAGAAATCCCAATCCGCCCATGCCATAACCTCATTACCACAATTAACAGAACATGCTGGAGGGATGGGTTCATCTCCCAACGACTGCCCATACTCTGGAATAAGCTTCCCATTCATGTCAAGCAGAGCACCTCACTGGCCCTCTTCAAGAGAAATCTTGACGAGTGGATGGGTAACAGAAAGTTCACTCCAGGGATCATTCCAGTTGCCCTACCGGATAGGGGCACTGTGAATTAATATCGGGTGGCACTGTGTTTGGGCAATTTCTTTGGGTTAGGCTTGTGAGGGCTCCAGGGCCACTGACCTACTACATACCTATGAACCTATGAATTTAAACTATAATTACAACATTATTCACTTATGAGATGGTTTACTAATTCTATCTCAATAAATGTGTAATTTAGTAGTTTATGACACATATGTAATTAATGAATTTAATCTACAGTTGCAGTATAAGTCACTTATGAGCTGGTTTACTAACAATATCCCAAAAAATTTAATTCCAGCAGATCATTTATTTTCTTTTCTTCTTTTAAATTTTAACAAATTTTACACTTATCATGTTTATTAAATTAATCTGTTAGCTTGTTAATATTATAGACAGTGGTGTTAAGTTAATGTCCGATATATATATATATATATATATATATATATATATATAGAGAGAGAGAGACAGAGAGAGAGAGATATTATATAGATATACAGTACTAAATAGTTCTACTTGTGATAACATTTAACCATTTAGTCTCTCTCTCTCTCTCTATATATATATATATATATATATATATTTTTTTTTTTTCGGAATCATGAGATCACAATATCAAAAGGCCAAAATGTTAAAGATTACAATGTTTACAAATCTCTAATACTGAATCCTCTTACCTGTGAGAACCCAGGAACGAGTGCTAACATGAGTCCTGTACAGTTGTGGACCCAGGACAAGTACAGAAGGGTCCTGTAGGGGAGCAGGCTCAGGAGTTTAGTATCGTGGTCTTCAGTGTTTTGGTGTTTTGATATTATGGTCTTAAGGTTATGATTTTCAAGACTGAGGGTTTCAGGATTGTGGTAGCAAACTATGTGTTTATATATATATATATATATATATATATATATATATATATATATATATATATATATGTATGAATATTATTAGATTAATAGTGATCATAGTGATCATCTCCAACCTTGCTGTTTCCTTAAGAAGCCAAAAATGAAATATCAAAAATACTAAATAAACCAGGTATCTGATTCCAAATTACTAAGGCCATCCAAATTATAGTGGTTCAGATTTATGTTACCACCAGATCAATTCCACAAAATGGAATTTCCTTATAACTTTATAACATTCCTTAATTTTGTATATTGGACAAAACAAGACCCTTACATAGTAACATATATAATTCACAAGATGATGATGTCTTGGATAAATAGGCTGTGTTTACTACATTTCCTGCATTTGTTACGTCCCTTTCATGTTTCTTTTTAGCAAATATATGTGCTTGACCTATAAACAGTACATCTCTGCAGTGAAACAGATGCTTACATCAACGACTAAAGGTAGGTTTAGAGCCTCATTTTGTGGTGAAATAAATGTTATCATTAACTTACAGAGCATTAAGACAACCCTCCACTCTACTCCTATTTAGAGCCATACAATGATGGAGATGTTGATATTCGCGTAGGGCTGTTCCTTTTAGAGATAAGAGTGCCTGAGTACAGAAACTAGTTTGGTTTGCTGTGAGCATTACACTTTCATTATAGTGATGTTGTCATTACCAAGAAAAGAAAAAAAAAATCAATGCAGCATATTTCTTTTATACTATAAGTTTGTTTGTATCGTGAAACACTGTCACGCACTTCATTACAAACTCCTTCATACGCTATCATGGGAACTCTTAATGCAGACGGCTGGGTTCACTTAATAGTTTGGTATGTTTTAAATAATTTTTTTCTTAGTCTTGATGTATATCAGTATCAGGCCACACAGAGACTCCACAACAAGTAAATATTCACAAGGAGAATTTGTCAAAGTATTTTTGAAAGTTAACTTTTGGCCTGCTTGTGGTGAGGAAGCTTCCCCAGACCCTTTTTCAGTGTGCACACCTGCAACACACTTGGTCTACCTGTATCATCGCAGCCCGGGTTCATCCACCCCCCCAGCAACTGCAACATTGCCAGATAAAACCACTGCTACGGTCCGGTTTTCCCTACAGTTATTGCAAGCCAAGAATAATACTTTTTAATAAGGATACCTACCAGACAAGTCTGCATAGCACACTTGGTCTACCTGCATCATCGCAGCTCGGGTTCCTTCCCCCCAGCAGCTGCAACATTGCCAGATAAAACCACTGCTATGATCTGGTTTCTCCCTACAGTTATTGCAAGCCAAGAATAACACTTTTTAATAAGGATACCTACCAGACAAGTCTGCATAGCACACTTGGTCTACCTGAATTATCGCAGCTCGGCCCCCCCCCCCCCCCCAGCAGCTGCAACATTACCAGATAAAACCACTGCTATGGTCTGGTTTCTCCCTACAGTTATTGCAAGCCAAGAATACCACTTTTTAATAAGGATACCTACCAGACTAGTCTGCATAGCACACTTGGTCTACCTGCATCATCGCAGCTTGGGTCCACCCCCTCCCCACAGCAACTGCAACATTGCCAGATAAAACCACTGCTACAGTCCAATTTCTCCCTACAGTTATTGCAAGCCAAGAATAACACTTTTTAATAAAGATACCTACCAGACAAGTCTGCATAGCACACTTGGTCAATCTGCATCATCGCAGCTCGCGTCACCCCCCCCCCCCCAGCAACTGCAAGATTGCCAGATAAAACCACTGCTATGATCCGGTTTCTCCCTAAAGTTAATGCAAGCCAAGAATAACACTTTTTAATAAAGATACCTATCAGACAAGTCTGCATAGCACACTTGGTCTACCTGCATCATTGGAGCTCGGGTTCCCCCCTCCGCCAGCTACTGCAACATTGCCAGATAAAACCACTGCTATGGTCCGGTTTCTCCCTACAGTTATTGCAAGCCAAGAATAACACTTTTTAATAAGGATACCTACCAGACAAGTCTGCATAGCACACTTGGTCTACCTGAATTATCGCAGCTCGCCCCCCCCCCAGCAGCTGCAACATTACCAGATAAAACCACTGCTATGGTCTGGTTTCTCCCTACAGTTATTGCAAGCCAAGAATAACACTTTTTAATAAGGATACCTACCAGACAAGTCTGCATAGCACACTTGGTCTACCTGCATCATCGCAGCTTGGGTCCACCCCCTCCCCACAACAACTGCAACATTGCCAGATAAAACCACTGCTACGGTCCAGTTTCTCTCTACAGTTATTGCAAGCCTAGAATAACACTTTTTAACAAGGATATCTACCAGACAAGTCTGCATAGCACACTTGGTCTACCTGCATCATCGCAGCTTGGGTCCCCCCGCCCCCAACAACTGCAACTTTGCCAGATAAAACCACTGCTATGGTCCTGTTTCTCCCTACAGTTATTGCAAGCCAAGAATAACTCTTTTTAATAAGGATACCTACCAGATAAGTCTGCATAGTACACTTGGTCTACCTGCATCATCGCAGCTCGGGTCCCCCCCCAGCAACTGCAACATTGCCAGATAAAACCACTGCTACTGTCTGGTTTCTCCCTACAGTTATTGCAAGCCAAGAATAACACTTTTTAATAAGGATACCTACCAGACAAGTCTGCATAGCACACATGGTCTACCTCCATCATCGCAGCTTGGGTCCACCTCTCCCCACAGCAACTGCAACATTGCCAGATAAAACCACTGCTATGGTCCGGTTTCTCCTTACAGTTATTGCAAGCCAAGAATAACACTTTTTTATAAAGATACCTAGCAGACAAGTCTGCATAGTACACTTGGTCAATCTGCATCATCGCAGCTCACGTCCCCCCCCCCCCAGCAACTGCAACATTGCCAGATAAAACCACTGCTACAGTCCGGTTTCTCCCTACAGTTATTGCAAGCCAAGAATAATACTTTTTAATAAGGATACCTACCAGACAAGTCTGCATAGCACACTTGGTCTACCTACATCATCACAGCTCACCCCTCCCCCCGCAGCTGCAATATTGCCAGATAAAACCACTGCTACAGACCAGTTTCTCCCTACAGTTATTGCAAGCCATGAATAACACTTTTTAATAAGGATACCTACCAGACAAGTCTGTGTAGCACACCTGGTTTACCTGCATCATCGCAGCTCGGGTTCCTCCCACCCCCCAGCAGCAGTAACATAGGTTCATAGGTTCATAGGTAGGTACTAGGCTATCTGCCTATAGGCATTTATAAGGCTAGCGAGAATGTGTTGGCTTTCACTGCCCCCTTAGATTAGTTCCCTGTGCCTCTGTCCAGCAGAGCCACTGAAGTGATCCCTGGGGTAAACTTACTGTTTCCCATCCACTCGTCAAGGTTTCTTTTGAAGAGTGTTAGCGAGGAGCTCTGCCTAATGTAGATTGGGATCTTGTTCCAAAGCATGGGAAGTCTCTGGGACAGGAATCTATCCCTCCAGCACGTCCTATTTATTGCTGTGGTGAGGATTAGATCCCTAGAGCATGTGGCTCGAGGGGATAAGGTTTTCTCTTGGTGGAGCATGTCCATCAATTCTGGGTTGGACATGGCCTTGTATGTCAGGCAGAGATCACCTCTGAGTAGGTAGTATGCAACCGAGTACAGCTGGAGTTTCTTCAATCGAGCTGCATAGGGCATCTGTTTGAGGCCAGTGATCCTCTTGGTGAGGTACTTCTGTGGTCTTTCCAGCTGTTGCAGGTGTCTTGTAAGGTACAGGGTTGGGAGGGTGGCCTTATGGTTAAGGTGTTTGCCTTACAAACACAAGGTGCAGGGTTTGAGTCTCACAAGGGATAATTGGCTAGGCTTAAAATGGCTCGCAAGGGCAGTTAGCCTAGTACTAACCTATGAACATCCCAAATGGGGCATTGTACTCTATGATGGGTCTGATGAGTGATGAGTAGAGGTTCCTCCCCCCACCAGCAACTGCAGCATTGCCAGATAAAACCACTGCTATGGTCTGGTTTCTCCCTACAGTTATTGCAAGCCAAAAATAACACTTTTTAATAAGGATACCTACCAGACAGGTCTGCATAGCACACTTGGTCTAACTGCATCATCGCAGTTTGGGTTCACCCCCCCACCAGCAACTGCAACATTGCCAGATAAAATCACTGCTATGGTCCGGTTTCTCCCTACAGTTTTTGCAAGCCAAGAATAACACTTTTTAATAAGGATACCTACCAGACAAGTCTGCCTAGCACACTTGGTCTACCTGCATCATCGCAGCTCGCATCTGTCCCCCCCAGCAACTGCAACATTGCCAGATAAAACCATTGCTATGGTCTGGTTACTCCCTACAGTTATTGCAAGCCAAGAATAACACTTTTTAATAAGGATACCTACCAGACATGTCTGCATAGCACACTTGTTCTACCTGCATCATCGCAGCTCGGGTCCCCCCCCCCCCAGCAACTGCAGCATTGCCAGATAAAACCACTGCTATGGTCCGGTTTCTCCCTACAGTTATTGCAAGCCAAGAATAACACTTTTTAATAAGGATACCTACCAGACAAGTCTGCATAGGTGACTGGATATTTACAGTTCTTGTTATTAGCAGATGTGGTCCTCAGTAGTTATGTTTTAAACATTGTGACTGGTTATTTACATTTCCTTTTACAGCACATTTGTTAATTTTACTAGTTATTTTTTAAACAATGTTTTGGCCGGTGTGCACACCTGCAAGGGCTCCCCCCCCAGGGAACTATAGCTTTGTCTATTGCCACTAGGTGGCATAACTTAACAATATACTTGCTGTATCTTGTTCCAAATAGATCTGCCCCCACACTGAATACTTGTAAAGTAAGGCAAGTACCATTTACTTGGTGTATTTTGTCCCCCAGATAGATTTACCTTCCTTTGTATTACTTGCACACCAAGGCCTTAAAGTAATGTTTCTGCAACTAACTGCTTACACTCCTAATTTCCTGCTTTTACCTCTTCCTTGCTTACACTTACATTACAGCTCCAAGGCTTTCACTTCTTATGCTGATTGCTTTTCTTTGCAGTCTTCTGTGAGGGGGCGGGCAAGATCTCTACCTGCTTTTTCTGGTTATACCTTCCCCCATTTTGTATCTCCCTCCTCCCCCATGCACATTAACTAGTCTATATTAGTGGGTCTCCTTGATCGGCACAATTTTGAAAGTTATCTTTTGGCCTGCTTGTGGTGAGGAAGCTTCCCCAGACCCTTTTCAGTGTGCACACCTGCAAGTAAGCGCCTGCAAGTGTTTAAGCTCTTCTCAAATGTTTGTGGTGCACCTGGTTCAACAGGCATGTTTATATTTTCTAACTGAAGTACTTAGCTAACTTTATGTAGTCTAGGGATCTAACTGATGTAGTGATTGCTTTTACTATAGAAACTGTTTACTGTTACATATGCTGTTATGCTCACAATAGTCTAAGGGACTAACTGAAGCTGTGACTGGTTTTACTACCTAAACTGCTGTTATGCTTACAAGGAATTTGGCTGGAGACTTGTGTTATGGGATGCATACAACAACTACAGTAAACAAGTGCTACATTCTCCATACTTTCCTTACCTCTGAGCTTACCTACTTAACCACTGATTGTTCTTCACAGTCTTGCCTTCTTCCTTCTCCTTGGCTCTACCTGCTCCATTCGCCCTATGGTCTCACTCCACTTCTCTACCCTTCCCCCAATTCTCACCTACTCCAGTGCTCCTACACTTATTCTAGCCATAAGTCCCTTTCTCCGTCTCACCCAATCCACTCTCATCTCCTCACTATCCCCTCCCATCCTCCAATACTCTCTCACCCCTCCCCATCCCTAATCCTTAAAGCTCTAGATACACTTCCATACTCCTCCCTCCTACACTGTCACCAATATTCCTATTACATCCTCAACACCTAACCCCCAGCAATTCCATTATACCCAAACCACACCATGTCTGTTCAAACCATTCTCATCCTTTCCCTTAGCCTGCTACTCCTAATACCTCTATACCATGCTACCTCCTATTCCTCTTACAAACTACCCCCTTCTTTCCTATCCCCTCTTCACTGCTAACACACATCTTAACTCTGCCACATCTCATTTCCACACTATATCCTCCTCCCTAGTGCTTCCAAACCCACTTCTCTGCTTTAAACTAAAACATCTATCCTCCTTAATGAAACGTCATTTTCCCAAAGTACTATTGTACCTCCCACCAAACTCTAGGAGCAAATCCAAACCCCTGCTCTCATTCCCATTTAACTGCCTATGCCTGGCAGGAGACATACACCCCAACCCTGGCCCTAGTACCAGCAGCAATCCATCTCCTCCCATTACCACCCATACTACCAACCCTAAATACCTCAAGATCTTGACCATCAATACCCAGAGTCTAAGAAACAAATTAGCCCACTTCAACGCTTGGCTATCCCATACCCAACCTGACATAGCAGCCTGTCTCTGAGACATGGCTAAAATCCAACATTTCAGACTCTGAAATACTACCCCCTGGGTTTCAAGTACTTGGACAAGACCGCCTAAAAAAGAAGGCTGGAGTAGTAGCCTTAATCTACTCTAGCCTACTCTCCATCACTTCCTACCAAAATCCTATTCCACAGTTCAACAACGCTGAACTAGTCATAGGAAATATCAAACTAAATAACAAGAAAAGCATTTGTGTTATAGCCCTCTATATCCCCCCTGGAAACAACATTAACACACTTGAGGAAATCCTTCTATGGGCCTCGTATAATATCAAGCTTGAGACATACATCCTAGGAGATGTGAACATTGACTGGAACAACATTACTGCCAATAACCCCACCATTTCAATCAATCTATATAATTTTACTCAACTCACAAATGCTATAACCAGACCTAATAAAAATAACCTCCCAGGCTCCATACTGGACTGGATCCTTGTCTCCCACCCAAACAAAATCTCCCACACTGGCACCTTACCAGACTCTATCAGTGATCACTTACCAGTCTTCATCCAAAGAGCAACCCACCTCCTCTCCTCATCTACACCAGTATATCCATACTCGGAATCTCAACAACTTTAACCCTACAACTTTTTCCAATTCTGTCAAACTGATAAATTGGGGCACTCTTAAAAACTATACCTCTGGACAGTGCTGTTGAATTCTTCAACTCAACCGTCTTAGACACTCTTAACTCCCAAGCCCCTCCAAGAATAAAACGTATGAAAAACAATTCCGCCCCTTGGCTTAGTAAAGATACCAAAACACTCATGCAACAAAAGGGACAAGACCTGGAAACTCTATCATCATAATAAGCACCCTGACACCCTTCTTAAATATAAACAACTCCACAACTTAGCCAAAAAATGTATCATACAAGACAAAAAAGCATACTATATCAAACTCCAGTCTAACCACTCCTCTAACCCCAAACAATTCTGGAAATCCATCAACTCACTTCTCAACCCAGGCACCAAAACCAACCCTTGCCCTGACACCAGTAAATCTGACCCAGAAATAGCTACTCTGTTTAACTCCTTCTTTACTAACTCTATAGCAGAACTCACTAAAACATTCCCAAACAACAACACCTCCCCCAAATCAAACCCTCTGCCCAACCTTCCATCCTAAACACACCTCCCATATTCCACCTCAAACCCACCCCCACCTCATATATAAAAAAACTTCTAAGCTTAAGCCTTGCTCCAATGCCCCTGACAATATCCCCTCACTCTTTTTAAGAATTGCAGCAGACAGCATCGCCATCCCCATTAGCGTACTCATCAACAGATCCATACAAGAATCATATGTCCCCAAACTGTGGTGTACAGTCTTCATCCTACCCCTCCATAAAGGAGGCAAAAATAATAACATCTCCAACTTCCAACAAATAGCGATTCTCTCCCCTATTTCAAAAATTCTTGAGAAATGCATCCACGTTCAGCTCATGCCATTCATTACACATAACTAACTCCTCACCCCAACACAACATGGGTTCTGTCCTGGCCATAGCACAATAACAGCTCTTCTCTTTTTTCTAGACATCGTAAACCATGCCCGTGACTTCGGAGAACTTGTATCCACAGTCCTCCTTGACCTCTCCAAGGCTTTCAACACAGTCTCCCATACCCACCTTCTTCACCACCTTTCCAATCTTAAACTCACACAAAACACCATTACCTGGTTCAGCAGCTACCTCTCTGACAGATCTCAGGCAGTAAAATGGAAGACTGGCACCTCAGCCTTTCTTCCCACTCCAACCGGGGTACCCCATGGATCCATTCTTGGCCCTATGCTCTTCAATATCTTCATTAATGATTTCCATGCAGCCATTCCAAACACTAAGATAGTACAATATGCAGATGACTCAACTTTAGTTTGCTCTGCATCAAACCTCACTGATCTCCAAACAAAAACTCAAACTGCCTTTTCAGCTATTGAGAACTGGATGCTCCAAAATCACCTCTCTTTGAATGCCAACAAATCAAAGATCCTTCTATTCTCTCCCTCAAAATCTATCTGCCTAGACAAAACCTCTTTCAAGATTACAAGCCTTGCCAACTCCACCAAAGAAGTTGTTCCTTTTGCTAAACTTCTTGGAGTTACTATTGACAAACACCTAAAATTCGATACCCATATTCAGCTAAATATAAAGAAAACCCATCAGAAACTTGGCATGCTGTACAGAAACTCCCACTTCCTCTCCCCCTCAACAAGACAGACCCTCGCCACTACCTTCTTACTACCTTCACTAATGTATGGTGCTCCCCTACTGACCAACCTATCTTCCTCCATCTCTTCTAAACTAGAATCCTGTTACAATAAAATCTCAAAGTTCGCCACCAATTCCAAATACTCCACTCACCACTGTCAACCTCTCCATCAGCTGCAATGGCCAGAACTCCCAAACTACCTTGACTACCTCCAACTCATCACCACTCACAAGCTTTTTTTCAATCCAACTATATGCCCAGCACTAACAAACATCTTAGCATTATACACCCCAAACAGAACTCTAAGATCTACCCACCAAAATCTAATCTCTGTTTATAAACCAAACCATCCCGCTGGTCAGCTTCGCCTATCCTTTTCCATCACCAAAAAATGGAATTCTCTCCCTCCATCTCTGAGAATTTCTGAGAACTCTGACCACTTCAAAACCCAGCTGCATTCTTACCTCTCCCAAAGATGGAAATGGAATTGCACTCCACCTATCTAACCTGCTTAATACATAAATACTTTATAACACACAACGTTTGTTCTTCCTTACACGCTACTGATTAACCCTATGTACTGCCTTCATGCTAATGCTACCTCTATACCACTCTCAGAGGATTTAAACCTCTGTATTAATTTAACTTAGCTAATATTCATGCATAAATAACTCATCCATGCTAATGTTACTTCTATATTATTCTCAGATGATTTAAACCTCTGTATTAATTTAACCTTGTACTACTGTTCTCAACCACTAAACATGTAAATATACTTTACATCCTTCTCCAAGCTGCTGTTTAACTTTTGTTTAGTTTTTGCTATTTTGTATGTAAAATTTGCTTAGTTTGTTTCTGTTTCCACTATGTATTGTACTTTCTGTTATGGAGCTTGTACTATGTATTATTGGAGCTTTTCTCACCAGGCCTCCACTGAAAACAGGCTCTTTGAGCCCAGTGAACCTCTCATCAAATTGTAAATAAATAAAAATAAATAAATTAACAATCAGACCCTGCTTTGTAATAATGAGGACCAAATTATAATTTGTATTTATATCTGCAGTTTGTGACTTTCTCAACTGATACATATGTATGTTCATGAATTTCAAAAAATTAACTCCTGTTAGTTTTAAAAAAGCAAATAAATAAATAAATCTCTGTCTTTCCTTTCATTAAACACTCAGTAAAAAATGTGCCCACTGTAAGACATAGGGGATAGAAAGCCTATGAACCAAATGTTTGAGTATGAATAATGGTTTGATTGACAGATGATCCAGGTAAATGAGGGTGGGAATAGTCAGCCGATATCAGCTTGCCCATCCTGGAGGATGCTAACTACAGTGAAAGTGGAATCTTTATAGGTGTCAAATAGGGCCAGAAGCCAGGCATGGGCTTCACTGTACCAACTTGTTGATTGTAACCCTCTGTAACATGCGCATGGAAGCATGCCCACATAAGGGCAGGGTATAGTACCTCCCTGCAGTGACACAGATGCTTACGTCAATCACCAGAGGTGGGTTTCGAGCCTTAAAGCAAACATGCCCTGCTGGCTTAATAGACAATAGCCTCTGTGATTAGCTCTTTCATACAGGGAATGAATTAGTCCATAGATTGGCAAAGAGGATTGGTATCTGGCAGGCACTGGGGACACGAAAAATGTTTTCAAAATGCACTACTTGTCTTTACCAGCAAAACATAACCAGAAATAAAATCATATCCTGCACTATTATATTTTAAGGTCAGAAATATTAGAATAGTTTATTCTACAATTACAAATATCGTTTGCCATACCATATTGTGATTTTCAGCATGCTAGATTTAGTTTATTAAAAGCATTGGGTGTTTTGCATATATTTAATTTTTTGATTGGTGCAGGAAGTGATGTCAGAACTAACTGAACTTGGGTAGGTACAGAGGGGAGCATTAACTTAACTGCCCTTGGTAGAGGCATTTGATTTGGGGAGATTTGTTAGAAATGGAGTCAGTCTTCTGTTCTAGCCTTTAGTAATTATTATAAGTCTGATTATCAGCCCAAAGCTGGAGGGAAGGTTTATTACAGCAGTCCTTCAGCTGTGTTGGGTGGGGCCTCCCCCAAGGTATGGATGTATGTGTTACCATTCTTCCCAGAATTCAGTTCTCTTCAAAGGCAGAGGTAAAGGGAATTATTTAGTTCCATTGTTCAGATACTGACCAAATGAGTAGATGCAAAACTTTATTTCTGCTTCTGCACTGATATTTCATTCCTTCCTCTGCAAAACCTCACACGGCATCAAATAAACTTTTAAGTACATAGTTCTGCTGTTTTGAAGACATATTTTCTCATTTTTTCACGAACAAGTAATGCTAAACAAAATAAGATCTGTGTACATGCTATCAAAGGGTTTTCAACAATTCTCAATCAAAAAACTGCAATTTTTTTCTCTTTGATAAATTTAAGTATATAAACATATACTGTCCAATGTTAAAGCAACAAGCTTACATTTAGGTTCCACAGGCAATGTTGATAATTATACTATGGAAAAGAAATTCTGACAGTTCTCACTGGTAAGCTTAAGATGAAATACGTAATGTTAGTACAAATCAGAACAAAGCTGAGTCCCAATGGCTTGAGGACCAGGGCAGGATTTGAAACACCTTGTACCTAGCTCTACACTGAGAAAATTTTATGGCAATACGTAAAGCACTGCAGTGGTTGTACAATTTTAGTCCTGTTGTATGCACTTATTAAAATACATTATGGTAATGTCCTTATTTACCTAGATACACAAAATAAAGAAAATCATTTGCTCACTTTTGTTAATGAAAACAAGTGGCTCCCCCCATATTGCTGTGCACTGTTTATGAAACTTCCCCCCAGTGTGGTGTAACAGTCAGATTAGCCTATTTTTAAGTTTTGTGATGGAGGGTTCAGGGGAATCTCTTGCATTATACCATTACTTTATGTGTAACAGGCAGCATTCCAGACGGCAGGGGTGAGCACCTGTGATGAGAGGGATTGTGTTACAATCTCTCACAGTAAAACCTCTCAACCTCTTAATGCAAGAAATCTGGACAAAGTCTAAAACAATGCATTGGCAAAGGCCAACAAAGAGGGAGAGATTTTAAATATTACTCATAAGAACTTAGAAAGTTGCTAGAATAACAGGATTTGTGTTAGCCTGTATTTTCCGAAAAGTATGAAGCCCGCAAATTAAATGTATGTTTTTAATTAATGACTGAAATGATCCTTAATTTGGCATAAAGCCACAAATTTTATGAAGAACAGGCCAAACATATAAGGCAAAAATCTGGACATTCTGTGAAAGTCTGGACAATTGAGAGGCACGATTAAGCTCTAAGAACTATACAAACGTCCTATATTCCCAAACACTTCGAAGGTTTGATTCTCTTTAAATATTTACTGAAAGAAGATCATGCAATGCAATCACCAGTTTATTCATTCATATGACTATAATAAACTATTAAAGTAACGTGGAGAGAAAGAAAAAATAATGTTGGGGTAGATTGTTAGGATGGTAGGAGATAACAAAGGAAGGCCAGATAAGTGTAGGGAGACTGAGCTGAGTATTGTTCTTGGACAGTAAGAGAGGTGAAGAGGAGAAAAAGTGGAGTAAAGGAATTTGGTTTTGATGGAGTTTGTATAGTTAGGTTAGCAAAGGGAATACTGTCAATGGGGGTGGGTGTATCAGGTGACCAAAATGTTTTGGGGATATCCACATTTGGATTCCTGGTTTAGGAGTTTTTCTAAGCTGAGAATGGAACTGAATGTAAGACTAGATGTCTGCTAGTTTGGATGAGAATAATTTGCACAGGTGGGAATGAAATGTGAGGAGCGATGCTCCGTGCTGTGAAGGTCGGTTATTAACTTTTGCAGGGTTAGGTCTCTCTGGTGTATGGATCTAAGGTTGTAAGAGGAAGTTTTTATAATAGGGTGGTAGTAGAAGAAGTCGAAGGAAACTTGTTATCAGGAACTTGAAAATTATGGAGACAAGTAAAGGTTTTGCATGTTGTTGGATAGGTAGCCACTTAGTCTTTGTTTGGGTATAGCACTGATGTCCTGTTTTAGGAGACGGGGTGATGAATCTGTAACATTAAGCAGGTTTATGGGTTGGGAGCTAGCTTTAAGGAAAAAAATAACCTGTGCAGTAGTAGTTTGGCAACAAATGGAGCATTACTTGGTGGGGAAGATTTACTTATCCTACTGAGGTACTAACTTTGTTCAGAATGATTTTGTCAGACTTGCTAACCAATTAACTAGCATGTCATTCCAAGATAAATTTAAGTTATCACATTGTTTGCCAGCACACATTAACTAAAGGAATCCTGCAGGGTTCCATTTTTGATCACTGTTGTTCTCAGTCTATATGAGTGGTCTCCTAAAAGAGCTTTCAGCTTAAAGTTCAATATATTATGCTGATGGTCTAATTGTAATTCAGCAGATACTCAGAACAATGGCTCTGCACAACTTCATTGTGATCTTCAAGGTGAAGATGAGAGGCTGGGAAAGAAACAGAAGGAATGGGGTGAAAGGAGGAGGGTTATATTTGTTGCAGATCTGAATGTGCTAGGGGCAGATTGGATGCTCCTCAACTCAAACGTTGAAATGAAGGTGGAAACTGATTGAGATATTGGACCACAGATGGTCTAGCCTTCTGGCAGAGGATTATACTAGAAAGGAAGGAATCATTTTCATCTATTCACCATCCATCAATGCTTATCTTTTTCTCATTTGCAAAGAGATGGATCATGTTCTGATTTTCCTGTGACATGTGTGAAATTAATGCTCTGAGGAGTACAGGAACCAGGACTGATCCCCTAGCTACGCATTACCTGTATTCCTGATATCATCCCATTAACCATGATCCTCTCTGTCTTATACTTCATTCATGCTATAAGCCAGCTTCTCAGTCTTGACATACCCCTAAGCCTTCAGTTCTCCTATCAGCCATCTGTGCAAGACTCAGCCAAATGTCTTGCTGAAGTTCAGGTAGACGAGAGCTCCTTATAAAGTTATATCAAGGTCTTCCTTAATCAACTCATAAAAGTGTATCAAGTTCAAATGACAGCTTCTACTTGTCATCAGTTTGTTGGTTACTTATTCTGGAGATTACTTGTCCACTAAGAAAGAAACCAGTCAATACACAAGGATTCTCTCCATGACTTTCTTTGCCACCTTAATTAGGTAAACAAGCTTGAAACACACACAATTTTTCCAGTAACTACCTTATAAGTATTCCTGCCATCATAGCAAATGACATTTTGAAATGTCTCCTTCAGGAGAAATCTACCAGCATACTGGATAGATTCCTGAGGACCACTGGGAGGCAACCCATCTTGCCAATGCAGACCATCCTTTCTTATGGTATACAATCTTCTGACTTTCCTCACTATATCCTACCTCACTTCCACAATTGCAACTTTCCCTTAATTTATTTAATTAAGGCTAAGCTTCTGATGTATTTCTGCACAGATGGCTGCTAGGAAAAATTTGGGGATAATGCCATGATCTCAATCTCATCCTAATCTGCCTGGCGAGGTCTGACTGTCACCTCCTTCCTTCTGCTAGATACTAAAAAAGTCTTCCCCATCTTGATCCCTTCTATGCCAACTGTCTGATTTGCATTTTACTGCCCTTACTTACTTTGCCACTCTTGCACTTGTCTCCTTGTACTCTGCTGCCAACACTTCCCTGCTCCCTCCCTTCCAGCTGTTGCATGCACTCTCTCTTTTGCCACAGCAAGCATAACATTCCAACATGACACCACTGGTTCCCTTTTTTCCCTGCTGCCTTTTCCTCAGACTCTAGTGTACTCTCTTAAGAATGTAACCATGATCCATTCTAAAAGCTTGTTTATACTCTCAGTAAGCCTACTAAGACTTAAATCATATTTGATCTTCTCAGTCAACTAACCACAATCTACCCCCATAAAATCCCAGACCATTGTCTTTGTTCTTAGAATCTTATATTCTTCTGAAAATCTAAACCACCCAGTGAAGTTTGATCACTTTTGGTTAATGGTGTCTTCACTTGTATATTCCTGACTCCTTGCGCCATTGTTAGAATAATATCCAGACTCTGTCCTTTCTGATGCAGTTCTGCAGCAGCTGGCTGAAATCATTATGATCTAAGACCACAGTCATTTCCTGCTCTCTCTCTCTCTGCCCTGGAACTTAGATTCTCCCAGTCTGCTCCTGGTAGATTAAAATCCGTCATGAGTATCACCGCGTTTTCCTATTGTACACCTTTATTCTTTCTCCCAGTCTTTCATGTTCCTTCTTTGATATCTTTAGGTTTCTCTTCATTGTATCAGTCGACTAGCATTCCCTCCTTTTCCTACACCTTAACTGCCAGGGTACCTAACCTAGGTTCGGACTGTCATTGTCCCTCACTCCCTTCAAATGGTGATGTTCTTCCTTTCTTCTGATTTCATAGGTTCATAGGTTCATAGGGTGATACTAGGCTATTGACTTGGAGGCCATTATAAGCCTAGCCAAGAATTTTGCACATGTTCCCTCAAAGTCAGCACCTGTTTCCCCTGTCCAGCAGGGACACAGGTGGAATCCCAGGGGTGTATTTTCTGTTTGCCATCCAGTCGTCCAAGTTCCCCTTAAAGAGGGATAGAGAGGTACTCTGTTTGACATGGAGAGGGAGTCTATTCCACAGATGGAGGAGTCTTTGTGACACAAATCTATCCCACCAACAAGTTCTATTAATGCCACAGACCAGGTTAAGGCCTTATGTGCATGTTGCATGAGTGGAGTTTGTCTTACAGATATGCAGCAACTCCATCAAGGCTGGGTCTGAAATGGCCTTGTATGCCAGACACAGGTCACCTCTGAGCAGTTTGTATGAGACTGAGTAGAGGGACAGGGATTTTAGCCCATCTATATAGGATAGATGTTTGAGACCCTGGATATTCCTGTTCAGGAACCTCTGTGCTCTCTCCAACTGCTGCATGTACTTGGCAAGGTGCATGCCAAAGGGGGCATTGTACTCAATAATGGGTGTGATAAAGAAATGAGTACAGGGATGTTATGACCTCCTTGTTCCAGGATGAAATACCCTTATTTATGAGGTGGCCCATGTAGAAAACCTTCCATACAACAGAGGCAACATGGTGGTCAAAAGTCAGGTTGCTATCAACCTGCATGCCCAAGTCCCTCATGACTGCTTTGCGTGCTTAGTACATTGTTATTAATGTGATAATTAGTGGGGATGACATTTTCCCCAAAGGGGATAATGATGCATTTCTTGGCATTTAGTTTGAGGCCATGCTTCTGGCACCAGTTTTCTCACATTATGTCCACCCTTTTGCAAATAGTTGCTCGATTTCCAGTCCTTCCTCTCTGGCATGCCTGCACAACCTAATACCCATTCACCTCAATGGTCTTATCATGTTACTGTGATTCCAGCAATATTTACCCTCTACTTCTGGATCACTGCTTTTAGCATTCATCACCTCCTATCTAGTGTCATTGTACTGCATAGTAACACTACCCAGACATGCTTTGAATCACACTTATCTGTTTCTCTGCTGTGTTCTGTGCATTTTATCTAGTGCCTAAGTACATAAAGTACATATACCACCTTCTACGTCTGCAATATACCCTATTTATTCATTTATTTATTTACTTAGTCAGCTAGTTAGTTAATTAGTTAATTGTTTACTTTCTTACTTTCATAGGTTCATGGGTTCATAGGTGTGTACTAGGCTAATGGTCCTGGAGCCTTTACAAGCCTAGCCCATAATATTACCCTGGCGTCGTGCCACCCAACCTTACTTCCTAGTGCCTCTGTCGAGTAGAGCCACTGGAGTGATCCCTAGGGTGAATTTTCTATTTCTCATCCACTCATCAAGATTTTTCTTGAAGAGTGCCAATGAGGTGCTCTGCTTGACATGTATGGGAAGTCTATTCCATAGCATGGGCAGTCTCTGGTTTAAGAACCTGTCCCTCCAGCATGTTCTATTGATTGTGGTAGTGAGGTTGAGGTCTCCGGAGTGTGCGGTGTGGAGGGATTGTGATTTCTTTAGATGTAGTATTTCTAACAGAGCTGGGTCAGACATGGCTTTGTAAGTCAAGCAGAGATTGCCTCTAAGTAGGCGATATGAGACAGAGAATAGTTGGAGTTTTTTGAGTCTGTCCATATACGACAAGTGTTTAAGGCCTAGGATCCTCTTTGTGAGGTACTTTTGTGGCCTCTCCAGTTGCTGCAGGTGTCTAGTGAGGTACAGGCCAAATAGGACATTGTACTCGATGATTGGCCTAATGAGAGAAGAGTAGAGGGAGACCATGACCTCTTTCTTCCTGGAATCAAAACCCTTAGTAATGAGATGTGCCACATAGAAGGACTTTCTGACCACAGTGGCAATGTGGTGGTCAAAACAGAGGTTGCTGTCAACCTGTGTTCCCAGATCTCTTATAATGTCTTCTGTGTTCAGTGGACTACCATCATTGTGGTAATTCATGGGAAATGGGTTTTTCCCAAAGGGGATGAAGACACATTTTTGGCAGTGAGCTTAAGGCCATGGTTCTGACACCAGTCATTGGTCTCATTGAGGCCTTTCTGTAGGATGTCAGCATCACTTGGGGAGTTAATAATAGCTCCCAACTTGCAATCATCTGCGAACTTTGTCAGCCAGAGTCCCTTTGTGTTGGCCTGGACTTCAGAGAAGTAGATACCAAACAGGAGAGGACCCAGGACTGAACTCTGTGGGACTCCACTCGTGACTGGTCGGCAGTCTGACTTGGAGTCAGCTACTTTCACACTGTAGGTTCTATCTGTGAGCCAGTTTGCAACCCACCTAGTGATATAGGGGTTGATACCTAGCTTAGTAAGTTTTTCTATGATTCCTGAGTGGGGAATGGTATCAAAGGCCTTGGCCAGATCAAGGTAGGCTGTATGAACCACCTTACCTTCATCCACAGCTCTGGTGACTGACTCAAAGAAGTCAACCAAGTTGAGCAGGCATGATCTATCCTTCACAAAACCAAACTGTGTAGGATCCAGAGTTTGGAGATTCCCTATATCCTTGTTTATTAGGTCCATGATGATGCGTTCCATAGCTTAACATATCAGGCTGATGAGGCGATAGTTCCTGGGGTCTGAAGTCGCTCCTCCTTTGTGGAGAGGGATGACTGCAACAGTGCGCCATTCGGTGGGGACAAAACCTGAGGTGAGGCTGTGATTGAACAGGGCATACAGGTGAGGTGCCAGTTCACTGTGTAGTTCATGTAGAACACAGCCAGGGATACTGTCAGGTCCCATAGAAGCTGTATTCTTGGCCTTGGACAGTACTGTTTTAACCTGTGCAGCAGTAATACTGGGTGCCTGGCAATCTACTGGTATTGTGATTGGTCCTTTGTTTCAGTACACAGAAGTTGATAATAGGTTCATTATAGGTTCCTAGGAGATTACTAGGCTAATGGTTTAAGAGCCCTTAGAAACCTAGCCAATATAACCCGGTTTTATCCAATAGTATAGTCCAGTTTTCAGGTTAGTGCTGAATTCAGGGCTGTGTTACAAGTTTCTGTGTTTGCCCATACCTTACTTGGATAGAAGGAAGTTTCTCTGTTCACTGTGAGAGAGGGAGCTTTGAGCAGCCTATCTGTCCCTGGAGAAGTGGTTTCAGCCCAGAAATTAGTAGTTTATTGGCCATTTTGGGATAATTTCTCTCTTTTTAATTTCCCTGCTATAAAACCTGCATTTGCAAGGTTTTTGCACTAGTATACAGCTCAGCAAGCTCCTGCCTGGTGCCCTGCAGAGTTCTACAGTAGCAGAGAGGCAAAAGAGAGACTTTGGAGTGATTAAGTATCATTTTTCTGCATTTTTCTTGCTGCCTTTAGCTAATTCTGCCTAAAACGCCAATTTTCTAGAGTTTCTGTGATTTAAATAGCTTGTTACAGCTACATATTGTACTTATTTTACTGCCTGCCCTTTAACAAAGTCGTTTTGACTTTAAATTACCTGTTTAACTGTTGTAGGCTACACACTCAAGTGTGATAGCCATTTCTGTACATATAAAGTGTTTTTTTGATTGTATCTGCTTTATTTTCTGAAAAAACAAAAAAACAAAAAAAAAAATACTTGTTTTCCCACCTTTCTAAGCTAGTATAGTCCAGTTTTCAGGTTAGTGCTGAATTCAGGGCTGTGTTACAAGTTTCTGTGTATTCCCATACCTTACTTGGATAGAAGGAAGTTTCTCTGTTCACTGTGAGAGAGGGAGCTTTGAGCAGCCTATCTGTCCATGGAGGAGTGGTTTCAGCCCAGAAATTAGTAGTTTATTGACTGTTGGCTGATTTCTATCTCTTTCATTTCCCTGCTATAAAACCCGCATTTGCAAGGTTTTTGTGCTAGTTTACAGCTCAGCAAGCTCCTGCCTGGTGCCCTGCAGAATTCTGCAGCAGCAGAGAGACAAAAGAGAGACTTTGGAGTGATTAAGTATAATTTTCTGCATTTTCATGCTGCCTTTAGATATTTCCTCCTAAAATGCTGATTTTCTAGAGTTTCTGTGATTTAAATAGCTTGTTACAGCTACATATTGTACTTATTTTACTGCCTGCACTTTAACAAAGTTGTTTTGAGTTTAAATTACCTGTTTAACTGTTGTAGGCTACACACTCAAGTGTGATAGCCATTTCTGTGCATTTAAAGTATTTTTTTGATTGCATCTGCTTTATTTTATGAAAAATATATATATATATACTTGTTTTCCCACCTTTCTAAGCTAGTATAGTCAAGTTTTCAGGTTAGTGCTGAATTCAGGGCTGTGTTACAATTTCTGTGTTTGCCCATATCTTACTTGGATAGAAGGAAGTTTCTCTGTTCACTATGAGATAGGGAGCTTTGAGCAGCCTATCTGTCCCTGAAGGAGTGGTTTCAGCCCAGAAATTAGTAGTTTATTGGCCATTTTGGGCTAATTTCTATCGCTTTTATTTCCCTGCTATAAAATCCGCATTTGCAAGGTTTTTGCTCTAGTTTACAGCTCAGCAAGCTCCTGCCTGGTGCCTTGCAGAATTCAACAGCAGCAGAGAGATAGAGAGACAAAAGAGAGAGTTTGGAGTGATTAAGTATCATTTTTCTGCATTTTCTTGCTGCATTTAGCTAATTCCGCCTAAAACACAGATTTTCTAGAGTTTCTGTGATTTAAATAGCTTGTTACAGCTACAAATTGTACTTATTTTACTGCCTGCACTTTAACAAAGTCGTTTTGAGTTTAAATTACCTGTTTAACTGTTGTCGGCTACACACTCAAGTGTGATAGCCATTTCTGTGCATTTAAAGTGTTTTATTGATTGTATCTGCTTTATTTTCTGAAAAAAAAACATAAAAAACAAAACAAAAGTATTTGTTTTCCCACCTTTCTAAGCTAGTATAGTCCAGTTTTCAGGTTAGTGCTGAATTCAGGGCTGTGTTACAAGTTTCTGTGTTTGCCCATACCTTACCTGGATAGAAGGAAGTTACTCTGTTCACTGTGAGAGAGGGAGCTTTGAGCGGCCTATCTGTCCCTGGAGAAGTGGTTTCAGCCCAGAAATTAGTAGTTTATTGGCCATTTTGGGCTAATTTCTATCTCTTTCATTTTCCTGCTATAAAACCTGCATTTGCAAGGTTTTGCGCTAGTATACAGCTCAGCAAGCTCCTGCCTGGTGCCCTGCAGATTTCTACAGTAGAAGAGAGACAAAAGAGAGACTTTGGAGTGATTAAGTATCATTTTTCTGCATTTGCTTGCTGCCTTTAGCTAATTCCACCTAAAACGCCAATATTCTAGGGTTTCTGTGATTTAAAAAGTTTGTTTCAGCTACATATTGTACTTATTTTACTGCCTGCACTTTAACAAAGTCGTTTTTGTGTTTAAATTACCTGTTTAACTGTTGTAGGCTACACACTCAAGTGTGATAGCCATTTCTGTGTATTTAAAGTGTTTTTTGATTGTATCTGCTTTATTTTCTGAACAACAAAAAAAAAAAACTTATTTTGCCACCTTTCTCAGCCAGTATAGTCCAGTTTTCAGGTTAGTGCTGAATTCCGGGGTGTGTTACAATTTCTGTGTTTGCCCATACCTTACTTGGATAGAAGGAAGTTTCTCTGTTCACTGTGAGAGAGAGAGCTTTGAGCAGACTATCTGTCCTTGGAGGAGTGGTTTCAGCCCAGAAATTAGTAGTTTATTGGCCATTTTGGGCTAATTTCTATCGCTTTCATTTCCCTGCTATAAAACCCGCATTTGCGAGGTTTTTGCCCTAGTTTACAGCTCAGCAAGCTCCTGCCTGGTGCCCTGTAGAATTCTACAGCAGCAGAGAGACAGAAGAGAGACTTTGGAGTGATTAAACATAATTTTTCTGCATTTTCTTGCTGCCTTTAGATATTTCCGCCTAAAATGCCGAATTTCTAGAGTTTCTGTGATTTAAATAGCTTGTTACAGCTACATATTGTACTTATTTTACTGCCTGCACTTTAACAAAGTCGTTTTGAGTTTAACTTACCTGTTTACCTGTTTAACTGTTGTAGGCTACACACTCAAGTGTGATAGCCGTTTCTGTGCATTTAAAGTGTTTTTTTATTGTATCTGCTATATTGTCTGAAAAAAAAAAAAAAAAAAACTTCTTTTCCCACCTTTCTCAGCTAGTATAGTCCAGTTTTCAGGTTAGTGCTGAATTCCGGGCTGTGTTACAATTTCTGTGTTTGCCCATACCTTACTTGGATAGAAGGAAGTTTCTCTGTTCACTGTGAGAGAGAGAGCTCAGAGCAGACTATCTGTCCTTGGAGGAGTGGTTTCAGCCCAGAAATTAGTAGTTTATTGGCCATTTTGGGCTAATTTCTATTGCTTTCATTTCCCTGCTATAAAACCCACATTTGCGAGGTTTTTGCACTAGTTTACAGCTCAGCAAGCTCCTGCCTGGTGCCCTGTAGAATTCTACAGCAGCAGAGAGACAGAAGAGAGACTTTGGAGTGATTAAACATCATTTTTCTGCATTTTCTTGCTGCATTTAGATATTTCTGCCTAAAACGCAGATTTTCTTGACTTTCTGTGATTTAAATAGCTTGTTACAGCTACATATTGTACTTATTTTACTGCCTGCCCTTTAACAAAGTTGTTTTGAGTTTAAATGACCTGTTTACCTGTTTAACTGTTGTAGGCTACACACTCAAGTGTGATAGCCATTTCTGTGCATTTAAAGTGTTTTTTTGATTGTATCTGCTTTATTCTCTGAAAAAACAAAAAAACAATCCCGACACTTGCTCAAAACTCATAGCAAGCACTAATAAACCTTAGCACTAGACTCCCCCTATACTGTAGAGAAGGACAAGGCTCTCTATTTGACCTTACCAGCCAATCAGTAAAACAGTTCACTGTACCTATCCAGGCATGTCCAAAGGGTAGTTTCAGGTGTACTCTTCTGTTCAACTGGTGAATCTGGGCATTTTGAGGCAGTGTTACAATTGCCTCATGTACACAGACAACCCTCTCCTCCTTCTACCAAACACTAATACATGTGAGAGATGAAATTATACAGCCAAACTGGAGGCTAAGCTCTCTCATCCCAAGACTGGACCAGGCAGTCAAGAGGAGAAGGGAATTACTTGCATCACACCACCAGTCTCACATAGACCTGTGAAATCAGCACCGGCAAAAAACACACATAAATGCACGAAAACATACCCGGAGGCCCTAAATAAAAATCTGCAAAAGCAACAGAGACCTCCAAAGCAGACATCCAAGCAACCTCCACCCCCAACACAAACCATGAAACACATACTTCACAAAACCAGTGTGCCACACAATCACAGCCCTTAAGGCAAAATAAAATACACAACACACTAGTAATAGGTGACTCTATAGTCAGGCACACTGATGTCCCACTCACTAGGCTGAACAAGGAGAAGGTTACTGTTAGCTGTCTGTCGGGTGCCAGGGTCTGCCACATAACACAAGCACTCAGGTCACTCCAGAACAAGTACAAATATGACTCTGTCATTGTCCGTGTTGGTGTGAATAACCTGAGCCGTACCTCCCTGGACTACATGAAAAGAGACACGGAGGAGCTCTCTGATCATGTAGCCCAGGCCGGTATGACCCTGACCCTGAGTAGCATCTTGTCCCCACCAAGAATGATACCACGGCATAGAGAAAAAAATATCAATTTCAACAATTGGCTAAGCTTCTGGTGTTATTCAAAGGGTATCCAGTGTCTGTCAGCCTGGGATGACATACTTGACAAGCCACACTGCTTCACTAGAGATGGCTTGCACCTGTCACCCTTAGGCTTTCGAATACTGGGCAAGGCTCTTGCCACCCCCATAGTGCCATTTTTAGGCAAGGCTCAAAAGACAAACCCACCGCCGTAAATAGCACAAGTAATAAAATAATGAGGGCAATGCTACTCAATGTCAAAAGTCTAAACCTCAAACTGCACACACTCGTGGCACTCCTCAGTATGGAGAAAATTGATATATGTGCAGTAACAGAAACCTGGTATAAGAGTCCAGAGAGTACCCCAGCACTACTAGGCTACAACTCATACCATACATTTTGGCCACAAAACCCAGACCAAAATACAAAAGGCGGGGGAATATCCATATTCATCAAGGATACCCACACCTCCAGGTTAGTGGCACAGCACGATGTTTCAGAGATCATCCATGTGCAACTAACAATCAGCAAAACTGCTATTCAAATTATAGCTTGCTACAGATCACCCACCATGTACCAGGAACCCCACTCCGCATTTCTGGAAACACAGGGAAACATAAAGGTCCTACCAAACACCCTGATATTGGGTGATTTCAATTTCCCAAACATTAACTGGGAGAACTACTCAAGTACAAACTCCCTTGCCCAACATTTCCTAGAATTTATAAATTCAAACGTCCTGGATCAATGGGTCAACACCCCCACCAGAGGTGACAACATATTGGACCTCGTCATCACCAACATTGGTGACCAGTGTTCCACACCGGAGGTCAACCCCTTGCTGGTTAGATCTGACCATAAACTAATCACTCTGGATATCCACCTTCCACCACCACCCCCGGTCAAAGAAAACACCGTGGAAAACTTTTCAAAAGCAAACTTCACGTTACTTAAGACTGAGGTGGGAAGTTTCAAAGCCCCCATGCTAAAGGATAACGCTGTCCAAGCTGCAAAATCCTTTACTAATGCACTCTACGGGCACCTACAAGAATGCATGGATCATGCTATCCCAAACAAAACCAAGACTCACTCCTCCAAGAAAAGGAAACCAGTCTGGGGGACCCCTGCCATAAACAAGCTATACAACAGAAGGAGGAAACTAGTACAGAAAAGAGTAAAATCCCAAGAAGGGAAGACATCCCTGATCAGTATCAGCAAGAAACTACATTCCCTCATAAAATCATCCAAGGCTAGCTTCGAAAGAAAAATTGCCATGGACTCCAAAGATGACCACAAGGCATTCTTTAGCTATGTCAAGAATCTAAGTGGCAATTCTCAGATCTGCTCGGAGTTAGTGCAGAATGGCACAAAATACACTGAACCGACCGATATAGCCAACATCCTGGAAGACAGGTTCAGTGCAAACTTCACCCCCCTCTCACCCCCAAAACAACCCATAACTATACCAGAAGAATGTAGTGCCCCTGAAATCACAGCCACTCAGGTTAAAACAGCCCTCTCCAAAACCAAAAACACAGCATCAATGGGACTGGATGGTGTCCCAGGCTGCATCCTACATGAGTTTAAAGATGAACTAACCCCTTACCTAAACACACTGTTTAAACTCAGCATCTCAACAGGCTACATGCCCACAGAGTGGTGCACAGCAATGGTTATTCCGTCCACAAAGGTGAAGCCACAACGGACCATGGGAACTATCGTCTCACTGAGACAGATACCTGGTGTCAAATCCATGGCCTCAATCTAAATGCCAAAAAGTGCATAGTCATCCCCTTTGGAAAAAACAAAGTACCCACAAACTACCACATAGTTGGTAGCCCCCTAAGTATGGAAGACATAATAAGGGATCTGGGGACCCAAGTAGATAGTAACCTCTCCTTTGATAATCACATTGCCAAAGTGGTTAGAAAATCCTTCTGTGTGGCCCACCTAATCACAAAAGGGTTTGCTTCCAGATCGAAAGAGGTCATTGGGCCCCTCTACACATCACTCATCAGACCCATCATAGAGTACAATGCCCCATTTGGGATGTACCTTACAAGACACCTGCAACAACTGGAAAGACCACAGATGTACCTCTCCAAGAGGATCACTGGCCTCAAGCAGATGCCCTATGCAGCTCAACTGAAGAAACTCCAGCTGTACTCGGTTGCATACTGCCTTCTCAGAGGTGATCTCTGCCTGACATACAAGGCCATGTCTAACCCAGAATTGATAGACATGCTCAACCTAAAGAAAACCATATCCCCTTGAGCCACACGCTCCAGGGATCTAAACCTCACCACAACAATAAATAGGACGTGCTGGAGGGATAGATTCCTGTCCCAGAGACTTCCCATGCTCTGGAACAAGATTCCAATCTACATTAGGCAGAGCTCCTTGCTAACCCTCTTCAAGAGAAACTTTGACGAGTGGATGGGAAACAGAAAGTTTACCCCAGGGATCACTTCAATGGCTCTGCTGGACAGAGGCACAGGGAACTAATCTAAGGGGGCGGTGAAAACCAACACATTCTGGCTAGGCTTACAAATGCCTTTGGGCAGATCGCCTAGTACCTACCTATGAACATATGAACCTATATGGCCCCTAGGGGCAAGAAGATGGCATGGATTTGTGCCAGTGCCTTGAGCATCTTAGATTACCCCAGTCCATAAGGGACACAGGTGCTACCCCAGGTGTGAATTTGTGATTCCCCATCCATTGATCCAAAATGCATTTGAAGAGGACCAGGAAAGGGCTCTGCTTTATGTGAATAGGAAGCCTGTTCCAAAAAAGTGGTAATCTATGAAGCACATATCTGCCTCTCCAGGATGTTTTGTTTTGAGTCCCTGACAAAGTTTAGATCCCTAGATCAGATGACCCTCATGCTGTTTGACTTGCAAATGTGCAGCAGCTCCAACAGTGCTGGATTTGTGAGTGCCTTGTAGATCAGGCATAGCTCAACCCTTATTTTTCGGTAGGAGACAGAGTAAAGGGATAGGGCTTTTAGCCTATCCACATAGGCCTTGTTTTTTACACTCTGTGTATCCTTTATGAGGAACCTCTGAAGTCACTCCAGCTGCTGTAAGTGCCTACTCAAGCACATGCAAACTGGTTCATTTCACTCGATTATTCATTTAATGAGGGCTGCGTAAAGTGGGGCTATACTTTCCTTAGATCCGGATGCCATATATTTACTTATAAGTTATGTCAGACAGAAGGACGTCCTCACCACTGTGAACACATGGTGGTCAAAGTTCAAGCTATCTATCTGTGTACCTAAATCTTTCACCTCTGAGTCTACTCTTAGGGGTGCGCTGTTGATGTTGTAATTTGCAGGGATATCTGACTTCTCAAAGGGTATGATAATGCATTTTTTTCACATTTAGCTTTAAGCCATGGTTCTGATAGCATTCATTTGCTTGATCTGGACCCTCCTGAAGGACATCTACATCATCGGTGGATTCAATGACTGACCCCAGCTTGCAGCCATCAGCAAACTTTGTTATCCAGATACCTTCCAAATTAGCCTTGACTTCAGAGAAGCATATTCCAAACAGGAAGGGCCCCTGCACTGAGCCCTGTGGCACACCATTAGTAAATGAACTCTTACTGGATCTGGATTCACCCAGTTTGACCACATGTCCTGTCCTTGAGCCAAATGGCTATCCAGCTGGTGATAGAGGGATTTAGGCCCAGTTTTGTGAGTTTATTCATAGTACCTGAGTAGGGAGTTGTGTCAAATGCCTTGGCCAAGTCAAGGTAGTGGGTATGTATTGTTTTACCCTCATCAATGGCCTTAGTGACTTTCTCAAAGAAGTCCCTCAGATTCAGTAGGCATGAACTGCTCTTGTCAAAGCTAGATTGGGTCGAGTCCAGTGTTTGGAGATTTTCTATGTCATTATTTATCAGGTACATTATTATTCTTTCTATGGCCTTACATACAAGAATAGTCAAACGTATGGGTCTGTAATTTCCTGGGTCATTAGATGGTCTCCCTTTATGCAGAGGGTTGACTGTTGCTGTCTTCCACTTTAGTGAGACAAAGCCGGTTCAGAGGCTGTGGTTATACAGACATCCTAATGGGCCTGATAATTCTTGACTTAAGCTGTTTGAGACAAGCTGGTATACTGTCAGGCCCAATGGAAGCCATGTTTTTAGCTTTAGAGAGCTCAGTGGCAACCTGTTCTTTGGTGATAATTCATGGTGGAGTGGTAGAGGGCATTTCTTGGGGAATATCTAGAGGTGATGGGGAGGTGAAGTTTCACTTTTATTTGTTGGACAGCAGATTTGCTATATCTTCTGGCTGAGTATAGGTAATGCCATCTACAACTAATTCTACACATTGTTTTTTGTTGCTCTTAAGACTGTGGAGAAAACTGCCTTACGATTATCCTTAGCTTTGGAGGCTATTTTCCCTCAAAGTTTGCCCTCAGAGACTTGACTAGTTCCTGATTTGCTTGTTTAGACTAATGAGGGACTTTTTGCTCTGTTTTGCCATTTTTGGTCTTTATGACTGCTTGCATCTCCCTGACATGATCTTGAGCACCTACATCATCTCCACTGCCTCTTCTAGCCTCTAATGAGATGGGCTGTAGCTCGTCAAGCTTCTGGTCTTATCTCTTCCCCTGCATCCCATGGATCGTCTGGAGTCTTTCCAGTATCCTGCTGTCCCTTTACTTATATGGCCTTCAGAACTGCATGCAGTGCTCAAGGTGTGGCCTCACTAAGGCCCCTTAGAGTAGATACATTACCTTTTACATTTGGATTCTATCCTCTTGGGGGTACAGCCCCGTATTCTGTTTACTTCTGATACGGCCCTTTCATATTGTACCACAGCTATAACATTCTTGACTGTTCCTGAGTTGCTAACAATCTGTTTGTTGCTTTTTGTGTCTGTTTGTGAGAATCTAGCCTCCATTGTCAATGTGTAACTACATCTCTCATATGATGTATTTGTCTGTTCAAGAATTAAGTGGTTGCCAGTGTACAAAAGGCAATTTTTACATTGCCTGAGGATGCCCATGTCCACCAAACTGGATGCAGAGCTAGCAGGAAAGTGCCCATCCATGTCTGCAGGACCTAATGTGTACTTGCAAGGGATAGGAGTGGAAGGTAATTGTAACTGGATGAGGGAAAGGTGCTTACTTGGTGTAATCTGCAGTTAAGCTTACCAGCAATGCTGCCCAGCACCCAAACCAGATGATTTTTGAGGAGCAATAGTCCTGGTTGCCATAATAAGGTAAGATAGAACTATATAGTCATAACTAATCATATAAATGCTGCTCAACTCACAAACTAGTTATCCTGTGAGTAACGCAGGACTGAGGTATTGTTCAACATTTTGGAGAAATAGCAGAGCAGTAATTATCAGTACTTAGCCATCTTGATGGTCTAAGGTCCAAAACCTTGGCATTTACTATGGACCTACAAGGTCATTTGCCAAATGAACAGCTATATCTTTTTCCCCATGATCTCTCTGAATGTTTCCTTTCTTATATGTAATGCTTCTTTCATTCTGTTCTCTTGAAGCTAAGCATTGTCTCTTGTGGTGGAGTTTTTAACTTACTTTTCTAGAAAATATCAGTAGTAAAATTTTATCCTCATCCCGTTCAGATAACAGTCTCTTTAACTTTTCATCACTACATAATTTTACAGTCATGTTTGCTAAACCGTTAATTCCTTTCAGGAAGTTAAATGTGTTGCTCAGAGTTTTTTATCTGTGCTCTGTGAAATGTATATCCAGGAATGTTTGACAAGGGCCTCACCCTGCCAACCTTAGCTTATCATCCTTACCAGTGTTTTGGTATCTGCCTTCACACCTGGAGCTGTACTAAGTATTGCAGGTGTGAACTTGTCATTTTGCTGTCAGTGCTTCAGCAGGGTATTCTTCTCAGTTTTAGCCTTATTATCATGTTGGCTGCTCATGCTACTAGCTTAAGGACAGCATAAAGTCTCTTGCTCTCCAGTGCAAGTATATAATGGTGTTTTGTCCAAAGCACTACCCATGCACAGACGTCCCAGTTGGTAGGCCTTCGCTTAGTGTTTTTTATCTTAATGGGAGACATTGTAAGTCGCCCCAGTATTTGGTGATGTGGCTTAGCTTCACGATGGTCTCCTTTAGCTGTAAGACTTCTGAAACTAAGAACCTTGAAAGACAAGCTTATTCCAGCACTTGTTGATATTGTAGCACAGCTATAACATTCCTGACTATACCTACAGTTGAGTTATGCAGTCCTGCAGTTTATTCTGTCCTGTAGCATTAATGGAGTTGAAAGGTACCATTGTCATTTTGCTTGAAGATATACTGATCTTAGTTAAAATCCTAGAGGATGTAAAGCCTAAAACAATGACCTAAGCATAGAAGACTGCCAGCCCTCTCTCCTCTCTTAGCTTTAGCCTCAGTGCTGAGTACCCCCTCATTATCACCTCTGCTACATGCACTTAACCATTTCATTATCTATTTTCACCTCTTTTCTTCTAACCTTGATGTTTCCTGCCTCCATGTTCAAGTAATCTGTATGATATAGCCAAAAGCATTGAAATTCAATCGCAGGACATCAGTTACATGATTTATATCTTCAGTCTTTTTCACACAGTAAGGCTAGACATGAAAACCCCTTAGTGATATTTATTTTATGAAAAAGTCACTAGCTTCTCCACAAGGAATGTGTTTATCACCTTCCTCACATTCAAAGGCTCACTAGGCTAGCAATTTCCTAGTTCACCATTTTGTGGTTGGGCATTACATTGCTACTACTTTCATTTGAGTTGTGCACTACAAATGGACTGAACAGGCAGTTTACTAGCTCAGCCAAAACTCTGTTTAGCTCACTGACTACCCTCATTTAAAGGCCATCAGTACTTTCAGTATGTTGCTGCTGGTCAAACTGAAATCGGTCATTAGTTTGCCTACCTAACTCCAATCATGCACCCCCTGGCCCATTTTCTCTCTGAGTATCTGATACTACTTCTGTCTGATGCACCAGACATGGTACTTCTTGTTGAGGTTATGCAATGCAACATCTCTCTTCACTGAAATTTATCATTTAAAAAGCAAATGTTATGCCTCCTGTGAGGTTAGAGAGCCTTACGACAGGTTATCACTTTCTTGAAAAAGGCTGTTGCCTTCCCATTTCTTTATGGAATCATCAAATACCACTCAAGCTCTCTCAAACACATTGAGTCTAATACTTTTTATAATTTTTACCTAATCTTTCACCACATATTACCCTACAACTTATAATTTCTACTGTTTAAAACATCATAGTTTAGACTTTGACTTCTGCAAACATTTCTAGCTATGATCAATTTGGAAATGTGTTTAGATCTTTTGTCTTTTTATTTTCTTATTGAGTGTAACTTACCCCCCCCCACCACCATCTTTTTGTGTTGCACTGTTTTAGCTGTTATCTGCTCTGTAATTTCCAACACTATCTACCTGGGGTACCTTTTTGTGTTTTTTACTTAGTGTTCTGGTACAATTCCTTATTATTAACTCCTATGCCCCCCATATTACAGTACATTTGCTTAATGTCAAAATGAGACAGTAAACCTATTTAGTCCACCCTTTTAAGTGCAGTAAATATTCTGTCCTCTCTCCATCCCTAATTTCTACCTTACACTCTTCCATGTCTCCCATGGCCTTTTGAAGTTCTGTGTGGATTTCCATTCCACAACCCATTCAAGTAGCCTAGTCAATAAGTCTACAAACATCTCTTTGAAAAAGTTCTTTTGGCTATCCTGGAAGTGGCTAACCCTTACAGTGTTCGTGCCTTTTGATCTCTGCTTCCCTCTCTGCCATTTTTGGTCTTTATGACTGCTTGCATCTCCCTGACATGATCTTGAACACCTACATCATCTCCACTGCCTCTTCTAGCCTCTAATGAGATGGGCTGTAGCTCATCAAGCTTCTGGTCTTATCTCTTCCCCTGCATCCCATGGATTGTCTGGAGTCTTTCCAGTATCCTGCTGTCCCTTTACTTATATGGCCTTCAGAACTGCATGCAGTGCTCAAGGTGTGGCCTCACTAAGGCCCCTTAGAGTAGATACATTACCTTTTACATTTGGATTCTATCCTCTTGGGGATACAGCACCGCATATTGTTTACTTCTGATTCTGCCTTTTCATACTGCCTCTCTACACACATTTGTCCAGATATTGTCCCTATTACACCCCTTTGTGTTCTGCAGTTCAGTCATGTAGCCACCTAGTTCCTCAGTCATGGACCTACTCCAAAAACCTGTTGTTTTTATATTAGCTTCCTATGTGGGATAGAGTAAAAGGCCTTTCTGAAGTCTAGGCAGACTATGTCTGGTGATATTGCCTTGTCAAGTTCACCTGTAACCAAATTATAAAAGTGGATCCAAGTTGAAGGACACTTCCTTCTGCTATGAACCCATGCTCTTCTTGTCCTGGAGATTGCTGTTGTTTAGAAATGGTATCAGCCTTCCATTCATGCTTCTACCCATGAATTTCCTGCCATAGGTTCTAAGCTAATGGCCCTGTAGTTCTCCAACTTTTTGTTTCTATTCCTTAATTTTACAGACGTACCACACTTGTCTTCTTCCACTCCTCTGGCTCTTCTGGCTCCCTTTCTAGCCTGGTGTCTGTCCACTACTCTTCCCACTCTGCTTTGCCTCCCTTCCACCAATGGACTCTCCCTTTTTTACTTTGTGAAGAATTAAGTAGGATGGTTGACAGACTTCTGTGAACTCATCTTATTTTTGCTTAGCCTAACTAGCGGCTGACTTTGCTCAGCCCACTCCCCACAAGAACTCCAACACAAAATGCAATCATCATTCCAAGACATTGAAAAGTACCTCACCAGCTACCAACTCATCCTAAGTCCAAATAAGACTAAGCTCATCATTTTCTCTAATAAATCTTCCAACCCCAGTACCCAATCCCTCTCAATATTATCTAACAATGGTACAAAAATCTAACCCACCAATCAGACCAAGCTGTTATGTGTAACAATAGACGACTCACTAAAATTTGATAAACACATCTATCTGACCATTAAAAAAATCCACTCTAAACTAGGCGCTCTATACAGGGTTAAACCTTACCTTACACAGCAAGCTAGACTGGCCACTGCAAGATCCCACTTGTTATCCACCCTCCAATACTGCTCTGAGGTCTTTACTAACCTATCTAAAACTGACCTAAATCAACTAGACTCCTGCTATAACAGAATAGCTAAGGTTGTCACCAACCAACCCCACAGAACACACCACTGCACTGCACTGCTCTCTGACAGCTCAACTGGTTAGAACTTCCCAACCTATTATTATTAAAACAACTTTCACTTGCCCATAAAATCATGTTCAACCTTACCGACTGCCCAGCTCTATCAAACCTAGTCCAGCCAAGCACAAACTGTAGACTCCTCAGGTCATCCAACAAACTAATGCTAAAAGTAACCCAATCCCACAATTATCATTCAGACTCCCTCTACTCCCTTAAAATAGGCAAAGATTGGAACACCCTTCTTCAACAAATAACTAAAAACCCCAACTTGACCACATTTAAAACTACTCTGAAAGACTATTTAAATGATAATTGGCTATGTCCCTGTATTGCTCCCAACGTATATTCTTTCTATGTTTTGCCACTCATGTCACACATGTTAGCCTAAATAGTGCTCATGCCACGTAGGGCCATCCCACTATCTGTCTTATCTTTATTAATCTTTGTTCCTTCAGATGACCTAACTTGTAAAACTACATGACCAATTTTGGTCTTTCAGAAGTGACTCACCTTGTAAAGCTACATGGATTATGTACCTCATATATAGTGTAAAAAAAATAGCATTCCTGTATGCCTGAAACATGCACATTTATATTGTATTCTGTTATTATATTTTGCTAGAATATTTTTGTTAAGCTCATTTACATATTGTTAGCAATGTACTACTTAAACTAAGTTTACTGCTTATACCTTAATAATGTTCTTTTTGTTGTGGGGCTTTTCTTCCCAGGTCTCTGCTGAAAACAGTTTTTTTTCTCAATTCAGTCGGACACTACCTTTTTAACAAATGTAAATAAATAAATAAAATAAATATAAAATGTACTCATTTCTGACATGTACCAAAAACGTGCTTGCTTCCTCCTTTGATTTCTTTTGTTAATCCCCTTTCACCTTTAGCTTTTGCTGCCCTTACCTTGGATTTTTTTGCATTTTTGTTAATCTCCTTGTAAAGGGTCTCCTCAGTCTCCCCACAACCTACTTTTCACCAGTTGTAGATCCCATACATTCTTATGTAGTCACATTTGCCACCTTCTCTTTTTACTGTTTTTTCTCTTCCTCACAATTCCCATAGCTTTTCTCCCACAGTTTGCTCCCTATTTCCCAAATCATTGTTGAACACCTCCCCCATCATGGCATAATCCAGTTGTCTAAAATCCCACATTATTGTTTCCATATTTTTATTCTTACCCCCCAACTGTAAATCAAAAATTTGGGTGATCACTGTTAACTAATGGTGCCCTTACCTGAATGTCCATGACACCCTCTGCACTGCTTAGGACCAAGTTCAACATTCTGTTCTTTTTGATAAAGTCCTACACCACACAGCTGAAACCCTCCTAGTCTAGACCTCTTAACTCCAGCTGCCTCTCTCCCCAGAGCTCAGACTCTCCCAGTCTACTCCTAAAAGTTCAAATTCACTGTGAGTATTCCTGTTTTCCTTCTGCACTACTCCTTTACTCTCTCGTTCAGTCTTCATTCTTCTCTCTTTCTACGTCTGGGTCATAATACTCTGTATCAGCCAATGAACTCCCCTCCTTCTTCTGCCTTAACCACTAGGACAATTAACCTAGCTTCTGACCCTTTATGCACCCTTATCCCATTCTTGATTTGATGCTCTTCGTCTTGTCTGACCTTACATCTGATGCCCTTCTTTAGGCTGGTTGCTACATCCCTAGCTCTTACTTTCTGTCATTCTTTAAAAATCTGTATCTGGCCACGTCCATGTACTATTCCTTCTTGTCATTGGTTTATGTTTTTGTGACCAGCAATGCCCACCTTCTCCTGTATCTCTCTGCTTGTAGCTGCCCTACCTTCCTAACAAGATTCCTTACTCTGTAAAGTAAGAACGCCCAGACATACTCTGAGTAATCCTTATTCGTTCTTCTGTTTTGTAGCTCTTTTTGCTTTCTGTCTGGTGTGTAAACACCTTCCTCTTCTTCTAATTTTGTCTCTCTTCCTCCCCCTCTCTATGTTAGTTTAAAGGTATGATTGTTGGGATGTACCTTTTCAACCCAGCACTAAACACTATTGTCACTACTATGCTAAGAGAGAATTGTAAAGAATTAGTCTGCTTGTTGCATCTATGGTCATCCTCCAACTAGTTCCAAGCCCTTCTTTGTCTGCTGCTCAGCAAGTCATTATATTCCACAATTCTCTTTTCTTTGTTTGTTGACTGCTGGTACAGTTAACATTTCTGAGAACATCTCCTCCAGCTCTCTCTCTGTCTCATCGCATCTTTCTGCCATTTTCCTGATCCTGCTTTTTGCTACCTCAGCTGGATCCTGTGAGAGATCATTAGTACCCACATGTGCTACTACATACATCCACCCATCTGCCTTTGTGATCACTTTTTCACCCCCTCCCATGTTGCAATGAACACAGAGATTGGTTTCACTGAAATCTAGTCTCTCCTTTCTCACTTGCCTAGACTCCTAATTCCCCTTTCTGATTGAATGTCACATGACCAAAGCTGTCTTTTCTTTCCCCACACTTGCTCTCCTCTCTTTGCTTCATTTCCCATGCCATTGCCCCTTTTTCCTGCAACCTTTCCACCTCCGCTTATAGCATTCAGTGTCTTTAAAAAATATTTGTGCTGATTGCGTCACTCCCTGTGGCATATATAAGCTCTTCCCCATATATCCTGTACTTTTCCTATCAAACCTCTCAATTGTTGCATTACTTTTTGCCCCTTTCATCTACCATCTGGCTGAATGTTCCTCACTGCCTAAGGTTTTTATTTCTTATCTGACCAGCTCAGGCCCTAGCTTCCTCTTAGCACTTGTTAGTATTCTCTGGAGTTCACTTTCCACTATAGCTTCCTTTGCTTTCCTGTCATTTACATGCCTGTAACTCCCACTTTCTCTTTTCGCTTTACTTTGTACCTCTCCACTTGCCTTTTCTTCTGTGGCAACCTTTGTCCATATTATCCTGTCTCCTGCCGTTCCCTCACCTAACATTTCCCACATCAATAGTTTATAGGCCTTCTGCTGACTCTTCAGTCTATTCACCATTTATCCTCTCATTCCTGGCGAGCCAGTTTATTTACTACTGTAGCTTGTGTACTCTGGCATGAGGATCCTCCATAGTCCTGCGAACCCACATTCTTTGCCATCCCAGATTTTCTAGTGTACATTTCCCTTTCTTCAATGTTGTGTAACATAGAGATGGTATATATAAGTAAGCAGGTGTTTGGGAGTAGCCCTGGACATGGAAAGTTAGGTGGACTTTCCAAGCCAAATAACCAAGGAATGAAAATGTGTTTGGATTTGGACAGATGAAATATAGAATGTGTGGTTTGCAAGTGCTTATAATAGATCCTGTATATTTTTGCCTTGATGGGCCTCACAGATTTTCAGCCTTATCTTTGACCTGCTAACAAATGCCAGGCAAGTGACAAACTGAAACATGAATAAAACTAGAGAATAGATCATTCTTACCTAAGTTATGTTGCAATACTTTATTAGGGAGCACAGGATCATATATTCCCACTTTCTATTTCTGGTAAAAACAGCTTCCTGTGTCTTTTGGAAGCAATTGGTTCACACCTAGGACTAATCGGTTGCCAGAGAGACTCATAAAGACACTGGTCTTTGAGAAGAAAACAGTCAATCAATCAGGTAGTTCTTTTATCATACAAAAAAATCAAGAATGACTGCTTGTTTTATCAATCCACTGACTTAACAATTCTGAAGCTTGAGAGGCCTGAATATTATGCTATATTTTACTACCCTTCATTAACAGTAAATCAAAGAATTAATAAAAACTAGTAACTGTACATCTGAACAAATCAAGTAACTCTTCTTACAAGCTGTCAAATAAAAAAGCCACGGTGGTACAGTGGTAGCGTTGTTGCCTCACAGGAAGAGGTTCTCCTGTTCAATTCTCGGCTGGAGTGCCTTCTGTGTGGAGTCTGCATGTCCTCTCCGCGGTCGAGTGACCTCTGAAAGACATGCGTGAATGGGCGTGCCTTCGCTGAAGGTTGGGCGTCGAGCTGGCAACTCTGCACCATAAAAAAAAATCTACTGCCAATCATTAGCGGACCGCAGTTCCGCTGTGGTGACCCCTAACCAGGAAAAGCCGAAAAGACCAACAACAACAAGCTGTCAAATAAAACTACTATTTAGTAAACTGTTATGCAGAATTCTACAATATGAATTGGAAACTAACAGCTATAAATTAACACACTTAAAAAGCATTTTTTTAATCTTTGCTTGACAAAGTTGTTGAGAAAAAAATAGAAAACAGTTCTGTAATAATATGTCTTAAATGTATTTTCAGCTGCTGAAGTCATCTACATTACTAGATACTAGACTATGAACTGTATAGCAAATAATAACTAAAAACTTTACAGCAGACCAATAATTAAAAATGTAAACGGAGCAATAAATTCCCAGCAAATTAAAAATGATAAAGTCAAGATGGCTTTATCAACTGAACAGACAAATAGTTTGCTGGATTTAATTTTGGTTCTGCTTACTATGTTGCTAAATGAGTTATTGACATTCCTAAAAGATGTATTCTCCTCCTGTGGAATCTGTAACAATTCTAACAATTTAAATTAGTCATTACTGATGCTACTATGTTATTTATAGAATTATTTATTTTATATCTTTATCCTGTGTCCAAGTCAGCAAACTGCTTGGCTCCTTCTTCTAGCTTGGATGCACTAATTTGTTTTGAGCAGTGCCTTGGGTTGTGCATGTACTGAATGTATTAAACTGTTCCCGGTTCATGCAGATATACTTTAGGTCACTGTAATTGCTGTCAGTGTTTATCAACCTCAGCTTAGCTTGCTATTTTGGAATCTGGATATTAAAAATTTTGACATGAAACTGTAATTTCTGAAAGCTGTTTTGCTACTATACAAGACCATGTATTAAGTCTGCATGCATAAACACATTCTGTCTTTAAGTAACTATAAATATAAAGCAGACTATCATCTACATTTTATGCTTGATTTGCACTATAAGTTAAAACTTCAGGTATATATTGGGCTATCTTACTGTGTGTTCTATATCATTCACTCTCCCGTGGTCCTGCTGACTCAGCCTGTTTCTAATATTTTTAATATATTTCAAACTTAGCTCACTTAGAATAAAATTACAGTATTTCATTGTTTTTGTCTATAGATACAAATGACTATGCTGAGTCTATATTTTAAACAAATTCTCTCTTTGGAATAGTGATACATTTCAAACCAGACCTGGATGCTTCACTGTTTTCTTTCTCATCCCCTTTCACTTGTTCCTGTCTGCTCATGTAAAAGTACTTCATGGCAGTCTGATTGTTGTTTATATATTTCAACCTCAGCTGATTTTGCAGCTCTGTCCTCTAGATATTATAATTCCTGGTATAAGACTGCAGCTTTTTAGAGCTTTCTCTGACTGAATGGATGTTTGTATAAACAAAAATCTATCTTTGGTATAGCAAAAATTTTCAGCCACATTCAAGTCCACATTTTTTTTACTTCAGTTAAATTTCCTCCACCATATCGCTTTGTTGTTCACTTTGCAGGCATGCTCTGGGTTAATCTTACAATTTCAATTAGATAGCTGGCTACCTTATTTTAGTTCCTATTACATATGCTACTAAAGTTGTTTCTAATTTAACTGTTTTGCTGTATGTAAGCATTTGCCTTTACTTGTTATATTTAATTCCTTCACACTACCATGTATTATATTTTAAGCCTGCATTTTCTAATAGGTTTTCTTATCCTATTTTATTCCCACTGTATAATCCTAAAGGGGAAACATACATTTTGCATCTGTATATATCATTGACTATAATGTAATTTCCTCTTTTGCTAGACCTTCCATGTATAGTCCTTTACTTGTATCTGATTTCTGTATTGCTGTCCTCATATGTTTAACATTTTCAGAGTACTTTACATTTTAATTTTGTTCGTGGGACAAGGCAGGCATCTTCTTTCAGCTTGATCCCTTTGGTGGAGAGCCATTGAGCATCTACAGTTTTAGACTGATGTTCATGGTTATCTTAGGTTCTGTTATTGGGAGTATCACAATTTTGCATTCAGTTATGGATATATTAATTCTGTTTTGAGCCACTTTCGGATGTATGAGGTATGACTTAGGCCAAAGGTGGGTCCAGAGTAAGATGAACATTTTTTTGTGATGGACTTGAACTTATTCTTTTTTAATCCATTATGACAGCCCTGTGCCCCACCTTTTTATTTATACAGCTGTTTTTATTGCACAGGTATTATAAGTTTTACTTTTCTGTTGCAACTCACTTTAACCAAGTTTATTGTAGTCTTTCATTTCTTGGACTATGCTCAAGTTTTTTTTTGGATCCTTACAGGTATTGAAGTTCCTCATAAGAGGAAATTCTTCTTGAACTTCCCTTACAGTTACAGGGTATTACTCTGATAGTAAGGCATCTTACATTTTGGGTTAGATTTTAAGCAGCTCACAAACCTTGATTTTTTTCACTGATTACTTACTTAATCTAGTTTTGGGTCATGGGGGAGAAGGGGCTTGTCCTGGCATTCAGTGGGGAGCAGGCAGAGAAACTTATTCTAGATGAAGTCCCAGCACATTACACACATACACTTGACAAGCACAGCTACAGATAATTTGTGAAATCAGCATTTCATATAAAATATGTCTTTGAGATTAAGGATGAAACTGGTGTGTGCATATGTAGAAAATCCAGACAGACACATGGAAGGACTTTCATACTACACAGACATCACCCCATCTAAGAATCATATTCGAAAATGAGAAGCTATGATCAAGCAAATTTAAGTACTCTTCACCCCAGCCACCCTCATCTTAACAAATGTATAAATAATGCATAAATAAATGAATAAATAATAGTTGTGACATTCAGCAAATAACTGAATCAGGATATTCATGAAAACATTAGCTCTATGTTTGGTAACTTTCTAAGGTGTATTTATTTATTATTAAGTAACATACGGGGTGGACTAATCGAAGCACCGTTTTCAGCCATGAACTGAGCCCTGAAAAGCAAGTTGAAGATTTATAAATAGTATACATGTATGATATATGTTTAATAAAAAATGCAGTATAATTTATATACAAGAAGAGTGAAAGCATAAACAAGGAAACAGTTAATGACATGACAGCAGTGAGGATGCACTATAGACAGTATTGTAATAACAAAAGATGCAGATACAGTATTACAACTAGCGGAACATATCAACAGAAATGCTGTAAAAATGTGAAACTGAAAGCAAATATCTACAAGTAATTATTTCCAATAAAAATGCTAATAGATTGGTTAGAGATGGAGACTGAAAGACATTACTAATTCATAAGTAGTAGGTCTGTGCTAGGCTGAAGTAGATTGCAGCTTCTTGCTCTTTTGGAATTGTTGCAGAAGTTTTAGTTGGGTTGTTTTAGATTAGATGTACCTTAACATAATGAATTTTGTAAAACACTGTCACAGCCTGTCCAGATGGTTTAAAGAAACAGTAATGGGTCTGAATTACTGTCATCTTTTATTCTTACTGTGCGACTGATAAAATCCTATAGTGACATTTTAAGATTCTGGAGTTAACCCAGCGGGGATGTGGGAGGGTCAGCTCATGCCACATCTGTCTTTTAATGTTTTTTGCTCTTTTCATGTTTTTGTCATTTCATGCCATTTTTTTGTGTGTATGTAGACGACAGGCTCTTTTTTCTCTTCTGCATTTGGCATGTGTTTCTGCCTTCTACAATGGAGTTGTAATGTTTGGTGAACACATGATAAATCATAACACAGTAATATAACTGTGCATAAAGTTAAGAGTAAGTATTCAGAATGCCTAAGCTTCTGAGTTATAAGCTTCACAAAAGTCACATTTTAGTCACATTTTGAAAGTATCTGTTAAAACATTGTAAACGGATGCATTTATGGGATTAATTATATCAATAATATACATGCACATTTTGATTTCTAACTCCAAAGGTATCAGACCTATATGCAGTAATGCTCGTTAACTTGTTTTAATTGAAATTATTTCTTAATGGCACTAATATTTAATGAAACCTATAACATGATTATGTGAGCCAGCATGTTTGATTTTCAGGGTTGATATACAGTATATATATTTGTGTATATATATATATATATATATATATATATATATATATATATATATATATATATATATATATATATATATATATATATATATTTAGATATACATATATATATAGATATATACACACACACACACACACACACACACACACACACACACACATATATATGTATGTATGTATATATATATATATATATTCATTTAAAATCTGTACTTTTTGTGTTATTTTCTTCTTTTAAAGGAAACTAGGTGGGGGAGCTTTGCCCCCCACACCCCCTCAGCTAAATATATCAACTCAAGGGTCGCATGACATTGGGGAGGGGGACAAATCCCTGTTATATGCCTTGAATACTGGTTTTCAGTCAAATGAAATTTCGCTCAAATGGGTTTAGGTCAAATGGTCTTTCAATCAAATAAAGTAGACCCATATATATGGGTCTACTTGATATGGTTGACATTTCACAATGTCGAAATTCATATCGCCGAGACCATATGATCGACATTTGAAATGTCGACCATACAAGTAGAACATAAAAAACAAAAACAAACTTACCTTAACGCTGCTAGCGGGGGGGGGGTGCTTCACCTCCCTGCACTCCCCCCGTGGGAGGCTCTGCCCCCACACCCCCCAGAACTTAAATATACCAACTCCAAGATTGCATTACAGTGCAGAAGTGGAAATCTTTCCATTCTGCACTGTAGGGAGATGCTGGTTCCCCATGGACGACATTTCAAATGTCGATCATATGGTCTCGGCCATATGAATGTTGACATTGTGAAATGTCAACCATTTGAAGGGAACCCACACACACACACACATATATATATATATATATATATATATATATGTGTGTGTGTGTGTGTGTGTGTGTGTGTGTGTGTGTGTGTGTGTATGTGTGTGTGTGTGTGTGTGTTTGTGTATGCAGTGTATGTATGCATATAGTTAGTAGTGTGGGGCGTGCCCCTCACAGTATCTAAAGCCTTGGGAGAGCAATACTCAATATAGTGACACTCCTAAGATTGTAAAACACAGGCAAGCCCCCATCCCATAATGTGGGGGCAAGCCCCACACTCCTAACTATATGCATACAAACTCACACACATACACACTATATATAGGAGCCTATGCACTTTTAACGGTCATTACTACATTTATGTACATTTGTAAATTCAGATTTCCTGGCATTGTATTGTTTGAAGTATAAGCAGGGAGCAAAGACTGTACCTTCTCCACAAGAAATTAAATGACATTCACTGAGCAATCTATAATTTTGAGACTGTGCATCCTAAAAATCAAGGATGTTTGGCACACACTTTGAGATTTCCTGCTGATCTTGCAGTTTTAATTAAAACTAAATTTGTATTTCAGAAGTACTATAATGCTTCATAAGAATTCTACAACATTCATGCCATGCCATGGAATTAGACTGCAGTTTCACACTTCAAACAATGTTACCTTCTTTGCCTTCCCCAACCCCTCTCTCAGGTTCTGGCTTACCTCTGTTAGCTTGGGGTCACACACAGAAACCAGGCAGTGGAGCAATAAGGGGACTCACGCATGGTAGGCCAGAATCTAGAAACCATAATAGTAAGATGACTTTCCTCTTTCCCATTCTGCATTTGTGTAGGTGGATACAGATATGTATGATGCAAATGGAAGCAGGTTCATAGGTAGATACTAGGCTAACTGCCATGAAGGGACATTTTAAGCCTAGCCAATAACCCAAGGTCAAAATCAAACCCTAAACCCTTCATCTATAAGGTGAAGACCTTAACCCCCCTCCCCCATCTGAGACTGTGTCGGGGGCAGTACAGCTTCATGGAGTTTTCTTCATTTAGAAGCTGCTAGAAGTACTCCTTCCATCTGCCTTGGATGTCCTGTGGACTGGTGAGCAGGTTGTTGATGGCATCCCATACGAAGCGTGTCTGATTATCTTCAGTATCTTTCTGTCTTTGTCTTGCAACCTGATATAGTTTCTTTGTGCCACCTACTGAGTCACGTTCCAGAAGCAGGTGGAGTGCCTGCGCTATTGCAACTCCTTTGTTAGCTTCTTTGCTAGCCATCCAGGATTCTTTCCTAGCCTGATCCATCTTTTCTATCTCCCACTTTTACCTGCATGGCTTTTTTCTTTTGATGACTTCCTGGACGTCTGCATTCCACCACCAGCTTTCCTTATGTACCTTATTTCCATACCTGCCTTGATCAAATATCTGTTTAGTAGTTCTTACACATGGTATTTTGAGGATCTGGCATTCCTCTTCAGTTCCACCTATTTCCTCTACTTCTTGGGGTGCTAGAGCCCTGGATAGTTTTTCTGCCTGGTCTCTGTTGACCTTAGAGCCTTCTCTGACCATTGCTTGCAGGTGATTGTGGCAACCAGTGTTTTATGCTGTGGGTCATTGTTTCACTGAGGATGACTTTGCAATAACTGATTCTACACCAGTGCCCTTTCTTTATTAGGAGAAAGTCCATCTTAGTTGCCTGTTGGCCACTATTGTATTTGATCTGGTGACTATCCCTCTTTCTGAACCATGTGTTGGCTACTATCAAGCCATTTGCTAGACAGAAGTCTAGAATGGCCCCTCCTTCTTTATTCCTGTTGCACCACCCATGTGGACCCAGGTAGTCCACATACCTTATTCTGTCTGTCCCATTATGTGCATTCAGGTCACTCATTATTAACATCAATTCCTGTTGTCCTGCTTTATCTGGTAGGTCCTGCAACTGTTGCATGAATGCACTCAACCCTGGTGTGGGCATAGGCTGAAATTATGAATAATGCCCTATCATTACACTGGGGTCTGATTGCCATGAGTCTATCATTAATTCTGATGATATCCCTCACTGCCTTTTGTAGCGTCTCTCTCACCACAATTCCCACACCATTTCTAGCCTGTCCTTATCCTGAGTAGTAGAGTCTGGATCCCAATCTATGTATCTTTGCTGCATTACCTTTCTATCTTGTCTCATGGATACATGTTATATACCTACAGCTATCTGCACTCAAGCGAATAATGTGCCCTTCAGGGAAATTACTGATCTCTTCTAAAGGTTTTTTCTAAAATGACTCCCCAGTCGCCAGCCCATTCTCTTGTAAGAAGTGTTACTGTATACTGAAAACTTTGCTTATCTGGCTGATGCTTCAGTGACCTGAAATGTTCCCTGGATATGGTCACAGGAATCATAAAGGGCATTTTCATGATTCTACATTTATTTATTTCATTCTGTGTACCTTAGGTCAATCATATTACCTCTCAGCGGCAAGACATGGACTGGGGGAGTAGAAGGAAGATTGTGGTCACTGTTATGGCTGTTGTAAGTGCAAATGCTGACACAATAGCATGCTTACCTGTCACAAACGTGAATGCTGCACTGCTGTCGCTGCCACATTTGTTATCATAAGCCGTGACAGTCACGCTGTAGCTCTGTCCACAGTGCAAACTAGAAATGTCACATGTTGTAGTCTCTGAGTTGCAGGATGCTGTGTGCCCATCTATTCCAACTGCAGTTGCGGTGTATGAAATTGCATTTTCACTTTGGTCCCACGACACAGTCACTGTATTAGTTGTGCAGCTCAGTTCTCCATTGACGTTCACTGGGGCACAAGGAGCTGAAAGCACAAGAAGAGGTATCTGAAATAAATAGGTAATTTGTGCAAAACAGAGGAGTCTTCTCTTACTGTGCTTCTCTAAAGAGATCATCTTAATCAAGATCTCATGAAAAGACACTGAGAAATTGTCTCATTACAGTAAAAATCAGTGCCAACAGAATTGTATGACATACCATTTTACAGACATATATTCACACATAGTTACTAGTCTATCTATCCTTTCACTACTTTATGTAAATATATCATTTATTTCTTAAGTATTCATTGATTAAAGAGTTAAAGGATTCAGTAGTTCTAACTGTTCTTGCAGTACGTAACAAAGTTCTAAGGCAATGGGCATTATCCCATTATGCATTTTGCTAAGTTTGTATGACTGACACAGAGATGTCAGGATCAACACCTAAGCTTAATCTAATCCATTACAAAGCAGTCAGGTAGCAAAATGAAATATCTGTAAACAGAATAATCTGTCCAAAATCTTTCTTAACAGGTCATCTTTTTAAATACATGTGCTATTTTTGGATAGCTTTCATTAAACCCTTTCCGGTTTCTTAGTATCGTATTAATTACATTTTTGGGATGCCCACAGGATCTACCAAATGGCTGCCTCTTCCTGGTCTCCACTGACTTGTAGAATCCTTTGCTGAGTTGAGAGATCTACAATTAATTCATTCACCAGAGGAGGTGAGAGTCGGGAGTTAGCAGGCTGCCCCATCCCCATCCTGCCACTAACTTGTTTGCTGTACAACTGCTACTCTTGGGAGGGGCATGCTTGTGGCTGCAAGGGAGCAACATCTCGAATAAGGCTTGTATGCTATGTATGTGGGCATGCTAGGCTCTTTGCTGCAGGTGATACACCTGTACTCCTGCAGCTGTCTCCGGTGCAACAAGTTGAGTTGCCTCACTTTCCCACAATGGACAAGCTGGCATTGCCACTCACTCCTATCCTCTCCTGCTCAATCTCTCTAGCACCTATGCTTTCAACAAAATATGGGTCACCTGAGCAAAGTCTGGGCTTTATCCCTCTGTGTTGTGCTGCCGGGCCTGTATTCACTAGATTGGTTAGAGCAAATGCTATAGCATTGGTCTATCTATGCATATCAAAAGTGGCAGCAGAAAATAAAAAACAAAAAAACAATCACTGCATTTTTTACTCATCCGTTTACTTGGTTAATACCTACATAGTCCAGTATGAGTTCATGAAACATCCCACGTACCTGCCTTGATGTTAGAAATACTTGTTGCTGTAGCACAGGCATCATCTAAGGCTATCACGGTTATTCTGTAATACTGCCCACAGCTTAGTTTTGTAAGTGTACAGTTTGTGTCTGTTGTGCTACAGGATTCTTCCTCGCCATTACTTCCTTCAGCAACAACTTTGTATGACTGAGCGCCATCTGCTGGTTCCCATGTAACCAACCCAATGTTTGTAGCACAGGTTAGTGTCGATTTCACATTTTGGGGTCTGCATGGTACTAAAATAACAAAAATTAAATACTGGTAATGCATGTGAGTCAAAACTTACAAATAAATCAAGTTTATGACACTGGAAGTAACACAATTTAAGTGCTGGTTGACGTATGCTTCCTTCTTTTTGCTTGTTATCGACACAAACATTTTAACAACATCAGCAGATAATGATCTATGCCACACAGTTTCTACATTTATATTTTCTAATTCGCATAGCTTCTTTATAACAGATCACCTTATTCTCAAGTACTCTTAAAAGACTTAAGTTTGTTGGCCCTTACCACCTACAAGAAAACTGGCTACTTAAAATGCAAGATTCTTATGTTGACCTTGAACTACAGCCTTGAAATGAAATGCTGTAATTAAATATCTGTATGCAGCAGTGAATGTAATCATTTTGCTCCTTAAAACGTGCTGCATTACATATTCTGACTCCCTTATGTATCACATTTGTGAAGTAACATTTTCATAACTACCTGCTCTGCCAGTCACAATGTTGGTCCTTTGTTAGTCCTGCCATTTTTGTTTTGAACTATTTACCTCATTCTTAATGAAAGAAGATGAGCTTCCCATAGAAGTGTAGTAAGAAGCCAGGAATGCTGATTCCAGAGTGTATAACACACACATAAAACTCATGTAGACCACATGCCCAATGTGTAAAGCAGTCCTAGCATAGCTGAACACAGTGCCCAGTGCTGGTACAGGGGGCTTCTATAATCCTTTGTGCCCCAGTGTTTGGCTGAAGGGCTGCCCAGTATATGCCTGTTGCCTGCCTGCCTCTCTTTGTTCTCCTGCAGTATTACATCTTTTATCAGACTATGCCTGTCCGTTTTTCTGTACTATTTGCATCCTACATGCTTGCCAACCCTTTTGCATTTTGTAAGACCAGCACTGACTTAGCTACAAAGGTCATTGCATTTTGCAATGGGGTTACACATACACACACACACACACACACACACACACACACACACACACACACACACACACACACACACACACACACACAATGCTAAACACTGCTTTCACTTGGTATGTAGATGTATAATGTGCAAGTCAAAAAGCATTTGTTTTTACTCCAGATAATTAGTGATGCATGGAGTATGATGCTTAATTAATATTTCATTATAAAAGTACCAGTTAAGTCTAATAATACCAGGAACTCCGGCAGGTACAATGTGGATACCACATATGCCACCTTATATTTAGCATGTATGCTTATCTCCGTTGCATACTACTGACTCAGTGCAAGATATGCTGCCTATATTGTTTTCATATATGGTTCACATACGTAGCAGTAGATATAGCAATGCACAGGCTATAAAAGCATTGCTGAGGACAAGTTTGCTATAGACAGCAAGTCAAGCTTATTTTATAAGAAAAAGATTATAGATGAGATTGCATTTAAGGTAAAATTGTGTTTGGTCTCTATATATTAAATTATGCTCTTTTAAGCATTTATTGCATTTTATTGCAACACACATTGTTAAAGTCCTGTAAAAATTGAGGTTACATTCATAGTTCAGTTTCTATATTTACAATGATACACAGTAGGCAATAGACTTGCTGTAGATACCACACCACAGCAAGGGTTGGCAATAACATTTCTAGGAGTAACTGAACATGGTTGCTGATAGGTTTAGTTTGGTCAGTGTAGCCACAGTGACAACCTGACTGAGCGGAAATATCCAATACATCTGCATTAACATAGCTCAGACTGTGTGTGTGTGTGTGTGTGTGTGTGTGTGTGTGTGTGTGTGTGTGTGTGTGTGTGTACTGAGTGAAACTAGTACTCTTATTATTTGTGCACATAATATCAACATGGCTGTCTGTGCCATCTGTTTTTGCATGCTCAACACCATGAAACTCTTCTCTGAATTGCAGTTACGCTGTAATGCATGCGCCATGCCACGCCACGCGCACATCACTTCTGCTGATCTGAATATTACACCATTGCGCTTACTTGCAACACTTTTGCCATTTTGCACAGTGATCTCTGCATTGGTATGACCATTTATAATACTGTAGCATTGCGCAGTGCATATCTCATTTGTGAATCTTGCCTTAAAACCACTTTAAGGCCAGGCTTTTCATTTTCTTTGTACTTGAGTTGCCATTGATGTGAGAAACCTGCACTGTACCAAGCTAGACCAGAGTGGAAAGAAAAATAAGTTGTACATTCTTAAAAAACAAATTTTTGATGTTTTATGAATTACTGATCATGAAAGGATTCCAGAAATATCCTTTGTAAGTGCAGTCAGTTACTGGAATGGCTGACTTTTTAGTTATTAGCCATGTTGCTCTGCTTGGAACAGCAACAAAAACAGCTTTCATGGCAGATAAACTATATAGCTATAGCCAGCTGAAATTAAGTCTAGTATATTGCTGGCCTTTGGCTGGAAACAAGTACCTTACGTTGATGCAGTACTGCACATCCCATAGTCCTCTGAGTGAGACAACTTCAGTGTGGCTATAGAAAAAAAAACTGTCCCAAATAATTAAAATTAGCAGACTTTACATTTCATGTGATGACAAATCTATATGAATTTTCTTTAACATGAAAATGCGTTATTACTCTCTCTCAAGATACACCTTGTAGTTTTGGCATTTATACAAATCCTTCCGATAACAAAAACAAACTTGTTTCCTGGCCAAGGTTCTTAATCTTAGATTTTGAAGTCATGACTATGTTTGTTAAATAAATTAGTAGACAGCTTAGACTGTGTTTCTCCTTTTTTCTGATGAATGCAATGTTTACTCATGATGTACAACAAAACAAGTACAGAGCAGCTTTAACAGGTCAGCAGAGGCGTAAGACCCTCTTTTTACTACTTATCTGTGTTTTGTATGTATTTTTTACTTTTACTTATTAGAATGGCTTATACAAAAAGCAATTCTGCAGCATATAAATGGCATATCTTTTTTTTATTTAGTCACCTGGATAGGTAGGCTTACCTGCAACAAGACACTTTTTCAATCATAACGCATGCCACACACAATACGTAATGAGTAAGTAAATACAATATACTTGTCTTTCTCAAACATCTATCATTTTGAATACATATTAAACAATATGCAAACATAACGAACCATGTCACAGCAACTGAAAGGCACTTGTAAAAAGTTGCAGAAGTGATTCATATACAAGCTTAAATGCAGGTGATAGGTAGATGATTCTGAGATATTGCTAAAATGTGGATGAAACAAAGCATATAGGTGACATATTTTTCGGGATGCCTAAATAGTAGCAATAGCAGGAGAAACCCCATTACATGCAGGACACATTACAATATGTTACCAAGAAACAGAGCTAAATACAGAGCACAGGTGAGATAGGGCAGATATGTGTTAACTTGCAAACATTGACAGGTGACCTAGAGAAAAACAGAGTGAACAGGTAGATTTGCTGAATTTGGCAGGTGAGGTGACAGATTACTCTCCTCAGATGGAGAATACATTTTCACCAGATGTGAGCTTTTGACTTGGGACAGTGACATTGATATGTGGGAGAATCATGGAGTCTGAATGTGAGAGGATGTTCAAAGACTGGTGAGGTGGATGACAGAAACCTTGATGCAGCAGTTTGCATAAAACACTGAAGTGGATGGAGCAGACAGTTTTGGCTGAGCAAAGATAATATAATCAGGGTCGTTTCTGGGGAAGAAAAGCATATAACAAGGAAATTCTGCTTTGCAACATTTGTACTTTATTTGTATAACCTTAGGAGGCAATGGGTGCAAAGGGGAAGACTATTCTAATGATGAACAAAGGACATCTTTGGCTAGACTGGCTTGACTTCTGCTGTGAGTAGTGTATCTTGTTAATGAGCATGTCTAGGTGAATGAAGAAATAATGCAAGAAAATTGTCCAGGTGGATATCTTGATATCTCCAACCCTTGACTGGTTTGATTACATTGAAGGTTTCAGCAGGATGGTTTGTAATTGGCTACTATATGGACACCTGTAGCCTTACTAAGGCTTCTAGAAATCATTGCCTTAGATTTTTCAAAATTAATGTTATTTTAACTTTGAGTTGACTCTGTGGCATGAAAAGATAAAGTTCTGTCTCTGACCCAGATGACTCGGGACTGACCATCCATCTTGAAGGCAAAGGAAGTTGCCTGGTCTTGTGTAAGACTGACCCCGACAAAAGGCTGGTAGTTGCAATAGAATAGCGTAGTGACCAGACATGCTTTGGCCATAAAGTGCTACATTGCTGTGTAGCCAGATGCAGTGCACGTGTAAAACCATGCATTCATCTCAAGTCTAGAACTATGAGCCTGCTTTGGCAGTAGGTACTCAAGGCTATGGGGAGGAGGGGAAAGGAGGCTAGGCAGAGAATACCCTTATGCTTGCCAAATGATGTCTGTCTGTCAGCTAGGTCTCACCTTCCAGTGCTTGCCATTAAGGGAAATGGAAAATGAAGGAATGAATGGGCAGAAAGGTAGACTGGAGGAGTAGATGTCAGGTACGTTTCGGAAAAAACTGACTTCAGCCAAGTATAAAGAAGTGCAAGATCCTAACTAAGTAATTTTCTTCTTATCACAAAACTAAATGTATATCAAATAGTGAGTATGTTCCATGAAAGGCCACTGCTGAAAACAGAGAACACCTTGTCTTAAGACTGACCCTAAGGGACATCAGATGGGGAAGGCAAAGGATGAGAAAGGGTGTGTGAGATAAGAGAGAGGGGAAACGAGAGAGACAGAGAGAGAGAGATATAGAGACAGGGGAGAGACCACAGTGTTAGTTGCCATGTGTCTTACTATTAGATAGTACGGAACCAAGGAAGGACTACTGAATGCAACCTAACAGACTACAGTTCCCTCAGTAACAGATTTTGATCTAGTGTCAAGTGCAAATCTACAAAGATGGCATTCCTGAGCAGCCCACTATCTATATTTCATAGCTTGTAATTGTTACTGTTTTTATGGTGTCGGAGCCTTCTCTGAAACCACATTGCCTCTATGACAAGATGCCATTAGTTTTCAAAATGTGTTGTATGTTTAGCAATAATGGGTTTAAATATCTTGGGCAATGGTAGCTGATAGTCTGAAGGTCTAGTTACATTACTACCCTGAGGAATAGGGGTACTCTGTTAAGGTTTTAGACACTCAGGAAAACTGCTTGTAGAAATTAAAATATTGAATGTTTGCCCTAAAGCAGCAGGGGAAAAATGAAATGTAACATAAGAAATTTAGGCTGGAGGTTAGTAGAATTATTATCCCCATTGTTTATTATCAAGGAAACTCAAGAAAAAAATTCCAGGAGTTTGCTTACTTGAGACCAAGAACTGTTGCTAAAACTGAATATTTGATAATCAAATTGGCTGTGCTGTGAGCCTGTGTTTATGTGTATGTGTCTATACATATACAAACAAATGCACACACTCATATATATATATATATATATATATATATATATATATATATATATATATATATATATATGGTTCCACTTCATATCATCGAATTATCATTTCATCGAATTTCAAATCATCGAGACCAAATCATCGAAAACTCATATCATCGAATCTCAAATCATTGAAAACTATAAAGCAACTACAAATAACATTCCACAAAGTTTTTACTACATTTATGCAGGGGGGCAAGCCCCCCTATAACCCCCATGTTGGGGGCTCTGCCCCCCACACCCCCCGTAAATAAATATACCAACTCCAAGATCACACTACAGTGGGGGGAAAAGGTAATTTCCTAAACCCACTGTAGTGCGACCTTGGAGTTATATTACAGGGGGTGTGGGGGGCAGAGCCCCCCACATGGGGGGTGCAGGGGGGGCTTGCCCCCTGCATAAACGTAGTAAACAGTGTCTGGGATGTTATTTATAGTTGCTTTATAGTTTTCAATGATTTGAGATTCGATGATATGAGTTTTCAATGAAATGAGTTTTCGACGATTTGGTCTCGATGATTTGAAATTCGATGAAATGATAATTCGATGATATGAAGTGGAACCATATATATATATATATATATATATATATATGTGTGTGTGTGTGTGTGTGTGTGTGTGTGAGAGTGTGTGTTTGGATTCATGTCAATTATACTGAATGAGGAATCAATGAATCCAAATGGCTGAAAGCCAGTTTTGCTAAATGACAGTTTGGCTGAAATTTAATTTTATTGAATGTGGTATAGCTACATGTAATTCTGTAATACTAAAGTAGAAATATAGAGATGTGTATTAAGACGTTTTAGCTGTTGCTTGTGGTGAGCTATACATAACCACTGCTGATCTGGTTTGTATGTGTGCATTTGCAGTGATTCCCTGTGTATGGTATTTTCAATTTTCTACAGTTATGTGACTGCTAAGTTAGTATATTTAAGTAAGAGGCTGTAGTGGGCAAAGATTCCCCCCCCCCCACACACACACATGTGGCATGTATGGGGGGGATTGTCCCCATATAAAAGTCTTTTTGAATGCTTTTCCATTGGGCATTTTTGATTGTACCATGTTTCAGTTATTCTGAATTTGATTAAATGATTATTCAGTGAAATGGGGTTTCATCCATATTGACTGACTGAATTGTTTTTCCATGGAATGATTATTTAGTATGTTGCCCTCACTAAATATATCGATATCTGTGCAGTAACTGAGACCTAGTTCAAGGCTCCAGAGAGCACCCCTGCAATACCAGGCTACAACTCTTACCACACTTGTTGGCCTTCAAACCAAGACTACTAAAGGTGGAGGAGTGTCCATATTCACCAAGGATATTCACTCCTCCAGGCTAGTTGCCCAACGCAATGCATCTGAAGTTCTCCAGGTGCAACTAACACTAGGTAAGACTGCACTCCAAATTGTAGCTTGCTACAGATCCCCCACCATGCCCCAAGATTTTCACTACACCTTTCTAAGCATACTGGAAAATATTAAGATACAACCAAACACCCTAATACTGGGTGATTTCAACTACCCTGCTATTAACTGAGAAAACTACTCGGGTACCAACACCTTTTCCCAACAGTTCTTGGAATTCATAAATTCCAACACCCTGGATCAACTAATCCATTGTCCCATCAGGGGCTCCAATATCCTAGAACTGGTCATTACCAACATGAGAGATAGATGCTCCACACCAGTGGTCACCCCCCTCATTGGTCAGGTCTGACCATAAGCTAATCACCCTTGACATCCACATCCCACCTCCACCCCCCAGTAAGGAAACCTCTGTAAAAAACTTCTCCAAAGCCAACTTCATGCTACTCAAGTCAGAAGTGACAAACTTCATGACACCCATGCAGACGGGAGCTGAAAGTTCGACTGCTGAATCCTACACTAAGGCACTGTACGAGTACATCCACTTGTGCATGAATCGTGCCATCTCAAATAGAGCCAAGATGTTGTTCTCCAAAAAAGGAAGCCAGTCTGGTGGTCCCCTGCCATAAACAAACTATACAACAGAAGGAAGAAACTGTTGCAGAAAAGAGGAAAATCCCAGGATGCAAAAAACTCCCTTACCAGCCTCAGTAAGAAGCTGAGATCCCTCATAAAATCCTCCAAAGCTAGTTATGAAAATCAAATTGCTAAAGATTCCAAAGACAACCACAAGGCATTCTATAGTTATGTCAAGAATCTAAATGGTAATGCTCAAATCTGCTCTGAGCTACAACAGAATGGCATTAAATATACTGATCCCAAGGATATTGCCACTATCCTGGCAGATCGATTTAGTGCCAACTTCACCCCCCTATCACCCCCTAAAGGGGCCATCTCAATACCAAAAGATTGCCAAATTCTGATATTCACGGCCACACAGGTAGAAACCGCACTCTCCAAAGCAAAGAATACAGCATCCATGGGACCAGATGACATCCCGGGCTGTGTACTACATGAACTACAAAATGAACTGGCACCTCACCTAAGTGTCATGTTTAATCATAGCCTCACCTCAGGCTTAGTGCCCACTGAGTGGTGCACAGCTACAGTTATCCCACTCCACAAGGGGGGGGGGGTCCGCCTTGGATCCCAGGAACTACCATCCCATCAGTCTGACGAGCCTGATCTGCAAGGGCATGGAATGCATTATAATGGAATTTATAAACAAAGACATTGGCAACCTTCAAACACTGGACCCCACCCAGTTTGGGTTTGTGAAGGGCCGATCTTGTCTCCTGAACCTGACTGACTTCTTTGAATCAGCCTCCAGAGCTGAGGATGAGGGTAAGGCAGTCCACACAGCCTATCTGGACCTCGTCAAGGCCTTCAACACCATCCCCCACACTGGAATCATAGATAAACTTACTAAGCTGGGCATAAATCCCTATGTCACTTGATGGGTTGCCAAATGGCTTACTGACAGAACCCAGACTGAAAAGTAGCCAACTCCAAATCCATCTCCAGACAGGTGACAAGTGGAGTACCTCAGGGTTTTTCAGTCCTGGGACCGATCTTGTTTGGCATCTACTTCTCTGAAGTATAGGCCAACAGTAAGGGACTCTGGCTAACAAAGTTCACAGATGACTGCAAACTGGGAGCCATTACTGAGTCCCCAAATGATGTGGATATTCTACAGGAGGGTTTACAGAAACAGATGCTTGGTTCCACAGCCATGGGCTCAAGCTTAATGCCAAGAAATGTATAGTTATCCCCTTTGGGAAAAAACATGTACCCATGAATTACCACATAGATGGCAGTACACTAAACACTGAAAGTGTGATGAGAGACTTAGGGACACAGGTGGACAGTGGTCTCACCTTCGATAATCACATCGCCACAACAGTCAGGAAATCCCTCTATGTGGCCCACCTCATCACTAAGGGATTTTCATCCAGAAAAAAGGAGGTCTTTGTCCCACTGTGCTCATCCCTCATTAGACCCATTATAGAGTACAATGCCCCATTTGGTACGTACCTCATAAGGCATCTGCAACAGCTTGAAAGGCTGCAGAAATACCTCACTAAAAGAATCACAGGCCTAAAGCAGATGCCCTATTCTTAACATACAAGGCCATGTTAAACCCTGAGCTGTTAGATGTGCTCCACCTAAAGAAATCCCAATCCCTCAGAGCCACATGCTCCAGGGATCTAAACCTTGTCATCACAATGAACAAAACATGCTTGAGGGATAGGTTCCTGACCCAGAGACTCCCCATACTCTGGAATAGACTGCCCATACATGTCAAGCAGAGCACCTCCTTGGCCCTCTTCAAAAGGAACCTTGGCGATTGGATGGAAGATAGGAAATTCACCCAGGGGATCACGTCAGCCACCCTGCTAGACAGGGGTCCAGGGAAGTAAATATTGTTAGAGCTATGTTGTCTTGGCATAAAATGAGGGGCCACACTCAAGAAAAAATGATTTAAAACTATGACTCACATAAAAATTCCTTTAAAAAATTAGACAGTATCCATATAGAAAATGGATACAAGGAAATACCTCTGAAGCCAAACTAGGGGATGCATTTTCGAGACCTACGTAGTGAACATGTGACCCATGTAGCCCAGTCAGTCTCAGCCAGAAAAAGCCATTGGAGCTCCAGCCTTATGATGACAGTCAAATGGCAGGCAGAGGTAAAATGGACTAAGGTGGACTAGATCCAAGAATTCATGGAATTTGGCTGCTGTGATGTGGAGTTTGGCCTCAGTGCTGGGAATAAAAATCAGACCATGTGCAGAAGACTGAAAAGTATCATCTAAATGTAGTTGGCTTTACTTCCACAGAATGCACTGGTTCTGGAACCAAAGCTCTTGATTGAGGAGGGGGTGTCTCTCTCTCTTACTTTGCATTATCCTTTGAGACAGGATCCAAGTTGGCAGATGGACACTCACAGCCTCCCATCAGATTGCTGCACAGTTGGAGTTGGTGCTAGTAGATAAAAGAAATACCTCAAGGTGATTGCAAATTACAGAGAAAGAAATGCTGTGTCTAACAGATATTGGCAGTATGCATTCACCTGTCTTACAGATTTTAGGTGTTATTTGTTTGTTTTTTGCAGTTGTTTATTTATGTTTTGCTTTAATTTGTTTTGTTGACTGTCATAGTCCCACTAGGCCTGTTGCCTATTTTCAGGGATTCCCAAGGTGATTTTCTTACTGACAATAGAAAATTTAGCCTACATTGTTTAATAAGTGCTTTGGGAGCATTTATATTCAGATGAGCTATCACCAGCTCACGAAGATAAGACTGGTTTGATGTCATATCCTGAAGATGGCACATTTAGGAAAGCCTCTTCCCCTTTATGCTGTGTCATTACTGACTAAATGAATACAAGCATTGTGGGAAAATATTCCAGTCTTTTGCTCTTCTAGCATCACAAACAAATGTGGTACTGGGAAATGTTAATGTCCATGGGGAAATGATGGAGAGATGTGGGTGTGCTACTGGGAGACTTCAATGTCCGGGGGGGGAGGTGATGGAGATATGTTGGTGTGCTACTGGGAGACTTCAATGTCCGGGGGGGGGGGGGGGGCTGATGGAGATATCTGCTGAGGAGAAAATGGGAATCATATCTATCCTGATGTGAACCTAAATGGTGAACTCTTACTGGAAGTCTGTGATAGTCACTTCTCCATATGATGATGTTCAAAGATAAGGAACCTTATAAGTTCACTTGGGATGACAGCATATCAGACAAAAGGTCACTTATTGACTTTGCAAACATATTAGTTGATGTGAGTTTGTATATTTTGGACATTTGGATCATGAAAGGTGTTGATCTCTTAACCAGTCACCAGTTAGTCACGAGTTGTACCAGTTGCTGAACAGACTGAGAAGACCAAAAATATAGTGTGAGCATTCTGATAATGCTTAGCAGATGCTTCTGTGGGAGATGAGTTCAACTCTGACCTCTGGAAGAGCTTCTGTTATACATTCTGAGAGGTTAGGGATGTTGAGTCTGAATGGAAGTTGTTTAAAATCTCAGAAAAATGAAGCAGTGGTGAAGCTGTTCTGAAAGATGGTCTGTGCTGTGCTATTTTGCATGGCTGAGTGTGCGATGCCTGGGATGAAAATTACCTTCTACAAATCAGATGTCAAGGTTCTGTCCCAAAAGTAAGTTGATTGACTTAGCTAGATGGTTGGTGAACAGCTATGTCAGGTGGAGCAGTTTTCGTAATTTGGGTTCATGAGTGAGTATACAGGGGACAGGAAGACTGACCAGCAGATAGGTATTATTTAATTTGGGGTCTTGCTCATGAGTGAGTGTAATGGGGACAGGGGGATAGACTAGTGGTTGGGTATAAGAATTTTGGAGTTTTGTTCATGAGTGAGTGTAACAGGAGCTGGGGGATTGACTAGTGGATGGGTATACTGTAATTTTGGATCTTGTTCATAAGTGAGTTTAATTGTAACATGGTGTATTGAGCAGTGGATGGGTATAATGTAATTTGGGGCCTTGATCATGAGTCAGTGTAACAGGGACAGGGAGGATTAAGCAGTGGATGGCTATAACATAATTTGGGGTCTTGTTCATGAGTGAGAGTAATACGGACAAGGGATTGACCAGTGGATGGGTATAATGTAATCTGGGGTCTTATTAATGAGTGGGTGTGATGAGGAGAGGGGGCTTGACCAGTGGATGGGTATAATGTAATTTGGGGTCTTATTAATGAGTGGGTGTGATGAGGAGAGGGGGATTGACCAGTGGATGGTTATAATGTAATTTTGGGTCTTGCTCATGAGTGAGTGTAATGGGGACTAGGGAAATGACCAGGGGTCTATGTTACATCATCGAACACTTAAAAAAAGTGAACAATGATTTATCAAACTCATGTAAGCAAAAGCGTATAATCCCGAATGCTTAGAACAGTGATTTTTTTCCAAGGGAAAAAAAAATCGCTGTTCCACAAAAAAAAAAAAAAAAAAAATTGTAAACATTACATAAAGTGGGGGGCTTTGCCCCCACACCCCCCTACTTAAATATGCCAACTCTGAGATCACACTACAGTCACAAAGATGGCAAAGTAACAAAAGTGACCAAGTGATTTTTTTCCCAGGGAAAGAATTCTCTTATATGCCGTTTCGCTATCTTGCCTTTTCCTGCTTTCAAGTTCAATCAAGATGCATTTGAAATAATGCGTCTTTGATCATTTAATAGGAACCCATTTCCAGTGGATGGGTATAATTGTAATTTGGGGTCTTGTTCATGAGTGGCAGTAAGGGTGACAGGGGGATTACCAGTGTATGGGTATAACGTAATTTGGGGTCTTGTTCATAAGTGAGTATAATGGGGAGAGAGGGGTTGACCAGTGGATGGGTATAATGTAATTTGGGGTCTTGTTAATGAGTGAGTATAATGGGGAGAGGGGGTTGACCAGTGGATGGGTGTAATGTAATTTGGAGTCTTAAAAGGAAAACCACAAGTAATAGTGAAGCACTGTGTCACACAAAAAAGACTTTAATCCACTGGTTTAGCGCTTTCAGCCCCAAAATTAGGCCTTCATCAGACAAACTGTTAAAAAACTGTCCCATTTTTATAGCATCATCAGTACACATCAAACCAATCAGATCTCAGTTTTCTTAAAACTTAATATAAATATATATATATATATATATATATATATATATATATATATATATGTGTGTGTGTGTGTGTGTGTGTGTGTGTGTGTGTGTGTGTGTGTGTGTGTGTGTAAAATACATCCTAAATAATGCATTCATTTTTAACAAGTATATAAGTCTTTTTTGTGTGACACAGTGCTTCACCATTACTTGTGGTTTTCCTTTTAATTTTACAAAAGTTACACAAGGTGTGAGACAAGTCTGCAGTTTTTTTCTTGAATTTAATTTGGAGTCTTGTTAATGAGTGAGTATAATGGGGAGAAAGAGGTTAACCAGTGGATGGGTATAATGGTGGCAACACTGCAGATACTGTAGCAGAAAGGAGAGATGAACCATAATATGAATGTTTCTTTTAAAAGACCAGTCTGCTTCCCCATTTAAACCCATAGTCATGAGTTTTGGATAGTAACTAAAAAGCTGAGATTAGGAGTGTAAACTGTGGAAATGAACAAGGGACTGACACTCGGGACAGTGTGGTGACCCCTTGAAAAAGGGAGTTGATTCCCAAATTACCCATATTTTTACCTTCTTTCTCTCTCTCTCTCTCTCTCTCTCCCTACTTTGGTCTATGTTCATGGGTGATTTGGGATTATTAACTAGTTCCAGCTAAGCTCTTCAAATGGTTTTGCTCATGTTGAAAATGTAGTCATTGTAGGTTTTTCTCATGCTTCATGGTGTGATATCATGAGACATATCCAGATGACTTAAACATCTGCTGTATTAATGGGCTCCTCCAAAAACCTGTAGCTAAAATATATATAAGTATGGCCCTTAAAGCAAACAAATTGCCTCTCATTACCATTCCTGGTTATAAATCATAAGTAATAGTCATTAGTTTGTGTTTTTCGTCTTTTTCCCGGTTAGGGGTCGCCACAGTGGAACTCCAGTCCGCTAATGATTGGCAGCTGATTTTTACGTACCAGCTTGCCAGGCCTGATGCACAACCTTTAACGAAGGTATGCCCATTTACGCATGTCTCCACGCAGAAGACACTCTAGCCGAGAATCGAACTGGACAGCGTCTTACTGTGAGGCGACAACTACCGCAGCACCACCACCGCGGATCTAAGTAATAGTCATTAGTAACGTGTTTTATTTCAGTCTTGTGGATGCTGCTGCTTTTTCTGTGTTTTGTAAATTCAGGAATCCAGTAATGACACAAATGTTTTCTAACCTCATTAAACCAAAATGCACCCATTCAGTATGTGCTGCTGTTAGCTGTAGGAGCTTGATGGTATGAGGTTCCTGTGTCGGAGACTGAAACCTCACCTGCAGTCACTGTGTGGAATTTGTGTAATGCTCCCCCCATCTGTGTGGGTTTTCCATGAGTATTCTTGTTTTCTCTCACCACCCAACTAGTTGGTTGTCTGCCCTAAAATATCTCCCGCCCTCTCTCATTTTATATATATATATATATATACATTTTACACCTATTTGTGTGTGTTTTGTGTGTATATATACATATCTATATCTATATATATATATATATATATATATATATATATATATATATATATATATATATATATATGGGTCTACCTGACAAGGTCGACAAGCCACAACATCGATAACCAGTTTACCGACCACACACACAGTTTAAATAACCCGACATTTCAAATAACCAACAAATCGTGCGTCGACAGTATGCGTACAGATAATTAACAAATAGACACATACTGACAAGCTAAAATGGTAGTGTTAATGAGCGTGCTATCTGCTTAGCACCAAAGAGAATATGGAGAGTGTTGAAGTGAGTTGCCCGGGAGTACTAGGAAGCATATATCACACTGTAGAGTCTCAAAAGGGGAAATCAATGTTAGTTGTGGACAACTACCTCTACTACCTTGAGCATAAAAGGGACTGTAAACGATATTGGTGCTGTAAATACAAACTTACTGAGAGCTGTAAGGGTAGAGCTGTGACCGTTTGGTTACCTGAAGGCGATAGACTTGAAAGATCAGTTGCGCATTGCCATGCTGCAGAGCCTGGAGAATTACAGCGATATGTTGTTTGCAGTGACCTAAAAGCTCGAGCTACTATGGGTAGAGACACACCGGCTCTCATAGTTGACGATGCTTTAGCGTCAACCTCCTTAGCTACGATTCATTGTCTCCCCCAAAGAGCAGCTCTAGTACAGCAGGTGAACCGCGTTAGACGCGTAAAGTGTGGATTGAGTAAAAGGTTTGCACTAACACTTCATAAAATAGATGTCAACAAATTTAAACTTAAAAATGGTGCATTCTTGAGTAAATGTTTGTCAGACAAGGGAACTGACACAACAGTTATAGTGTTTAGCACTGCAGATAATTTACGTGATTTAAGCCAGGCTACTTTATGGCTAATGGATGGGACATTCTTCTGTAAAGGTGTTACAATACGGCAATTGTACAGCGTACATGCACTTGTGAAATATGGGAAGTATGTGAAATCTGTACCTCTGGTTTATGCGTTCATGTCTAAGAAATCACTAAAAGCACATAATTATCTATGGCATGGTATATTCTTTCTACTGACATCACATGGTTTAGAAATGCAAGTTAAATTTCTGTTATGTGATTTCGAAATCGCTACTATAAAGAGTATCAGACTAAACTTTCCCGATGTCCGTTCTAAAGGTTGTCTCTTTCACTTTGGACAGAACATGTGGCGAAAGGTGCAATCCCTAGGTTTGGCATCTACATATAATACTTCACAGGAACTGCAACTTGCTGTAAAATCATTGGTAGCCCTAGCCTTCCTACCTGAAGAGAAAGTAAAGGTAACATTTGAAGAACTCAGAGCGATATTTCCAAAAGAAGGAAAGGATATTGTGCAATACTTCTCACAGTGGTACATGTATGGGAAGAGGCGTAAGTTTAACACTAGATTCACATCTGCAATTAGATTTCCGCCATTGTTCCCAATTTCATTTTGGAATGTGTTTGCATTGAATGAACTATCTTTGCCTCGTACGCAAAACAAAGTGGAGGCGTGGCATAGAAGGTTAAAATGCTTGCTCGGTGATAGGGGGACTGATTTGAGATATCTAATGCACATATTAGCTCGTGAACAAGACCGGGTAGATGAGCTAAGAGTGTGAATGTCTACAGGGTATGTTCCATCACCGAAAAAGAGGAAAACATTACTTAAGCAGAGACAGTTTGAAACAGTAATCGTAAGTATGGAAAATTATTCTAACATAGAGTTTGTGCAGGCTATTGCAAGGCTTATGAAGATGTAAACAGTGGATCTGAGTACGTTTGCATTATGTTTGGACTAAACTACGGAGATGTGACTAGCTTAAAAGTATCTTTTACTGTAGTGCATGTTTAAGTTGTATAGTCACATAACAACATTTCATTAAAAGATAGTGTGTTACGTGAGTATTATATGTTGGAATTAATAAATATGTGCACTTCAGTTGCTATTATACTGTTACGGCACTTATGAGTTGGATTTGTCGGTTATTTCAAATGTCGGTTATTTCAACTGTCGGTTAAGTGGCTTGTCGGTGTTTTCGTGTCGGTAAACTGGTTGTCGATGTTGTGGCTTGTCGACCTATTACAGACATGTATATTCCACAGCAGGGCTAGCCACCCAGCAGTGTAAACCTTGGCTATAGATGATTGTCACTGTTGAAGTGACACCCTGACCTCATGTGCAAAAATGTGGGAAAAAGGGATTGTGGACAGATGAATGGATATGCATATATTTCTACTGTGTTCACCCTTTCCCCTGTGGTCTGGATCATGGCTGGAAGGGGTTAAAGAAGGATTGGTTCACTCAATTGGTCATTTATTATTTATTAAGAACTACTGATCTCTCTTTCTGATCATACATTTTTTAAAGAAACAGAAAGCCATTTTTATGAGTTGCTTCACATGATATCAAGGTGTGTTTAGAAAGAACTAAAAATACTCCTTGGGTGCAAGTTTCACTCATTTATGCCATGTGAACAAATCATAACTGCTGCATTCATGCATTATTTCTTGCTATTTTGTAGTACTTTGGTCAGCAGTTGCCTTTAATGACAAAGTTGGACCCAATTTGTGAGACAAGTGTCATGCAAAACAGTCAGTAATATAGAAAATTATAATTTAGAGAGTTATAATTGCTAGGGGCTGTTTGTGCTTGAGTCAATATAAACAATATAGTGGCATTGAGAGAGTTACTTCTCAGAGACAGTGTGTACAGCTGTTGTGCATTCCCCAACCCAGCAACTGTAGTTTTGCATGTTTTGTGGATTACATGGAGATAAAAATAATACAAATAATAATGGAAAAAAAATATATTCTTTGTTTGTATGTGGTATTGTGGAAGTTATAGGACTACATGTACTGTTTGTGGATATGGATGCGCAGTTTTTATGGCACTGCTGTAGAGTAGTTGTGATAATCATAAGTGCACACTACATTTGTAGTCACTTAAACATATTATAAGGATCTTGTCATGCATGGCCCAGTGTATTGTGATAATCATAAGTGCACACTACGTTTGTTGTCACAAACATATTACAAGGATCTTGTCATGCATGGCCCAGTGTACAGTGACAGCTGATGGTGTACTTCTAAAAACAGGGGCATGAGAGCAGGTATGGAGGAAGTCAGACAAGAAAGACATGCAGAGAAATTAGATTAGCATCTTTTAGAGTGCCATCAGCATTGGGAGGGAAAACTTTAGTGGTACAAAAAAAAAAACATTCAGAACATTACGCATTACGTTGCACATGGCATGCAGTTCTATTCTCAATGGTTAATGGATGATACAAGTGAGCCATTGTTCAAATCTCAGAAAAGAAAGTTTGGTCCAGTACACTGATCATGATGATTTTACATGTCATCATAAGCTGTGTTTAAGTTCATTCTTTTGAGCTTTGGAGTAATCACATATTATTTCTTTGTTTGCAAAAATATGCATTATTTCCTTTTGCGTAGTAAGGTAACAAAAAAATCCGGAAATGTATCTGAGATTTTAACAATAGGTCCTCGCAAACAAAACTATATCTGTAGAAGTAAAGCAGTCAAAGACATTGTCAATAAATATGCAAACCCATAAAGATGACATGTATATAGTAAGCATTCCATTTGTAAAAATTCCTTAAGTATTTCCAAAATAATCACTCTAGTTTATCATTGATAAGTAAGCAGGTTGCAGATGCCCACTACCCATAGCCAAACAGTGTGTGTGTGTGTGTCTGTGTGTGTGTGTGTGTGTGTGTGTGTGTGTGTGTGTGTGTGTGTGTGTGTGTGTGTGTGTGTGTGTGTGTCTGTGTGTGTGTGTGTGCGTGTGTGTGCATATATTTCAGTTTAACATTCTACTTAATGTAATACTTACCTGTATTCACTGTTGCAGAGTCACTGCTATAACTACTGCAATTATAATTGGTTCCTTTAACTGTTATGGTATATGTGTGTCCACAAAGCAAGTCAGATAGGTCACATGATGTTTCCTGCGTTTCACAGGTGGCAGAAAATCCACTAGTACCCTCAGCGATTGCAGTGTATAAATCTGTGCCTTCACCATGCTCCCACGAGACAGACACAAGCCCAGTCTCACAGATCTTTGATGTTGCCGTATGATATGCACTACAAGGCACTGCAAAAGGTAAATGGAAAAGAAATGTGAATGGACCAGGCATGTGCTACATATCAAAGTTTACGCAGAACAAATCATGGCATACCTCTCAGTCTGTTAGCTCAAAAACTGTCATTTATTGATAAAGTTACTATAATAACAGGTTTTGCATTAGCATGCATTTTCTGGTGGATGTGAAGTCTGGAACTCAGATGTTTATCATTACTTAATGACTGGAATCCTGAAGAGTAACTACAAATTATATGAAGAACAGACCACAAATATGAGGCAAAATTAGGGACATTTTGTGAAATCAGGGACACCTGAGAGTTATGCATCATGATGATGTATTCTATCTTTCTTTCCTGTCACACCTCCAACATTTGCTGTCTCCCCGAGGAAAAATTCTCTGGCGTCTACTTGGGGTATAAAATATGTAAGTAAACATTTCCAAGCAAAAATCCTAAATCTTCTAGATTTTGTTGCATATTTGGGAGACATACATATATCCTCGCATTGTTTCTTTGTGAATTGCTTATCCAATCTCTCTTCCCAATCCTTTCTAACCTCCTCTGATTCATTTGTATAGTTATCATGCAATATTTTCTATGTTCTAGTAATTATTCCTTTTTTAATGGCAGCTTCTGTTCTAGATTCTACTAAAAACTGTACCAGTGCTGATCATTCATTTTTGAACTCGCTATTTTTGTCTCTTTGCCTATGCTCTGATATCAATCCTTGATAGGGAAGGCAATCTCTAACCTACAGTCCAAATAAATTCTTGGCATCTCCCCATTCTATCATCTTTCCCTCTCTAGCTATTTGCTCCCAATACCTTGGTTCATTTGCCAGTTTTCTCCAATAAATTCCGGCCCCCTATTGTCTATATCCCTAATTACAGTCATTCCTATCGGCAGAATCTCCTTTCTCCATTCCCATGTTGGCTTAGTTCTTAGGATACTTTCTGATACTTTATAGATATAATATTCTGTATGATTGTTGTTATTCTCCTTAAATGTCTGCATCCAAAATCCCAGTCTCTCCTTGTTTCTTGAGCTTCCCCCATTTCATCACTACCCCTTTCCACTTTAAATTATAGTTTTCTGCTTGTGCTATGTAGAAGATCCCTAACTGTTTGACTCTGAAATACCCTTTCAAATTGGGTAAGACCAATCTGCCCTGTTCTACTGGAAGAATCAGATTATGGTCACTAAGGGGGTTCTGGGTGGAGAAAAAGCTGCCCAGAGAGATGGGTGTAGTGCAGTCACCAAGCTTTGTTTTTGCAGATTCCAGATACCTTTGAGTCAACATGTCATCACAATAAACAAAACATGCTGGAGGGATAGGTTCCTGGCCCAGAGACTCCCCAGACTCTGGAATAGACTGCCCATACATGTCAAGCAGAGCACCTCTTTGGCCCTCTTTAAAAGGAACCTTGATGATTGGATGGGAGGAAGGAAATTCACCCCATGGATCACGTCAGTCGCCCTGCTAGACAGGGGTCCAGGGAAGTAAATAGTGTGGGAAGAAATAGCCAGGGAATTATTATAGCTAGGCTTGTATAGGCCCTAGGGCCGATAGCCTAGTACCAACCTATGAACCTATGTTTATGAGTCATTAAACAGATCATTTCTTGAATGCATACTCCAATGTTTTTATGTATTTTCGTTTATTACACAACCATTAACAAACTAAATTAGTTATGAAACATTTACTTAATTCACTTAATGTATTTATTTATTTTTAGATTTTGTAAACGGGTAAGTAGACTACTCCAAGGACCATTTTCACGCACAACTTGAGCCCAGTCATGACAACTAATATTCTTAAACAGACCTATAACAGAGGTAGCAGCACAGAAAACAGAGAATGCAAAATATACAATTCCAGTGATAGATAACTGCAATATATGGTAAAGTAGGGATACTATGAATGAAGTATTTGTGCAAATGATTAGGATTGCTCATTATACAGAAAACATTAAATACTGATTCGTAACGTGGTGTTGAACTAATTCGCAGGAGTTAAACAGTAAAAAAAAAAATATACCAATGTTGAGTACTGCTTTTCTGTATCACACACAGTGGAAATGCTAGTACTGCAGGTAAGGCAAAGAGGGAGGCATAACAGTATAGCGGAGGTGACCTAATCAGATAGTCTTTGCATACTAGATCCTAAGTCAGCTGGAACTGTCTTGCTGCTAAAGTTATGATAGCATTAAATCTGAAAGCCTTTAAAGAAAAACTGGAGAAGTTTTGCAGTCAAAAATACTAGTGTATGATTGATTTTAGGGGCTGTTTTGGGTTTCAGCTATACTGTTGCTTTTAGGGGCTGTTTTGGGTTTCAACCATATTGTCCCTTAAACAATTGATGGAATGGTTTATTGACTGATAATTTTCTAACTAGACAAGCCAGCAACTCAAGATGTTTCTTTTTAGAAATTCAAACTGCAGTAGGCAGAAATGACTTGCTTGAAGCCTCTAGTACAAACAAGAGTTGCTGGAATTCAAGCCAAGGTACTTTATGACCAAATAGCTCAACCTCTGTGTTGTCAAGAGGCACACTGCATCCCCAAACAGCCAGATTCTGAAAAGTGTTTTATATTAGCTCAGCCCAGGAAGATTTTACTTAAATCCACATGGCTTTTTTGCAAATTTGAGTGTGGCTCTGTGAAGCAATTAGCATGCTTTATTAAATGTTTGCCTTCCATAGCCATTTGTTTACTTGCTGTGCTCTCTCTCGTATGTATCTCCTTACACCTTTCCCTCCATTTTTTCTTTTCGTTTTTACTCTGTGCTTTTTCTTCTTAGTGCCACTGAACATGGACTGCATCCCCAAAAGTCCTCTATCTTACTTGGGCAAAAATGTCCCTCATACCCCCTCATACTGTGCCTATTCCTGGTGACGGGAAGGGGGAACCTAGGGCTAGCCTACTATGTTTTACCCCTTGTTACCACCCATTCATTTTTCTTACTCCTTTCCCTAAAAGAACTTGTACAGACAGAATTGTTTTTAAGGCACCAGTAAATTTTACATTTCCTGGGAGAGCTGGCTCATGAGGCCCTATACCCATACTAGGTTGTCTTACAGGTTCATAAGCAAGTACTAGGGCTAGCTGCCCTTGTGGGCCATTTTAAACCTAAACAATTTCCCTTTTAAAGGTGACAAACCCTCTACCTTGTTTGTGGGAGGTATACACCTTAATTACTTTACTGTGCCAAACACCAACCACATCTTCGTTTGTTTTCATTTGCTAACTGTTCTCTAATTATACAGATTTCTGTATCCCTTCCTGCTCTAGTGAATATCAGTGGAATGGATAAGTGGAATAACCCCCAAGGAGGACAACTACTGTTATCTTCATGAATTTCAGATATGCTTGTGGTAATACTGAAACTTGCAGTGAAATTTTGTGCATATAATCCCAGATCATAGGCATTTAAGGGGAGGACCAGAGTAAAAGTGTGTCTCTGCAGCTTTGCCAGTCCTTGTATTACTCCTGATTACAGCCATGTTGTTCTGGGTTTCTAAATGTAACTGCTGTACACTTACCTCTACAAGTTATGTTACATTCCTCAGAAAATTGCCCTGAATATAGAGGTTGGAAATCTGACCTTTTAATAGGAATGGGATACAATACATGTGTGTGTGTGTGTGTGTGTGTGGGGGGGGTGCATACTGCACCTGCACTGCATACTCAGTCATAACAATCCTACTTCCTAGTATAATCCAGAGTAAAGATTAGCAGTAAAAAAGTTATGAAATCTAACATTATGATATCAGCAAAACTGACCTGATTGTTAGCATCAGTAATTTAACAGACAAGTGCAACTGTACCTGATAGAATATTGATGGGTAAACTCTGTGAGCTGTTGCATAGGTTGGCAATAGCTGCTACTGTTACATTGTATTGCTTTCCACAATTCAGTTCACTAAGCTGACAAGAAGTATTGCCCGAGTCACAGAATACAATATGTCCATCACTGTCCACTGCTGTCACGGAGTATGATTCTGCCCCTTGGCTTGGTTGCCATGATACATCTCCATCATTGCTGTCACAGATCACTGATGCTTGCAAACCATCGGGAACACATGGCACTATTGAGTCAAAAGAAAGAAAAATCAGCTGAAGATGATATTTTTAATTATAAGTTAGCTGCAGAAATTCTGAGATTAATTCTTTCTTACTAATATTATTAAGGCATTTCTTCTAGTGGTAAAAAGGTGAACCAGAAATATTCCAACAACAGAGCAGACACAGCACCCCATTTGGATTTTTTGCACACTTTCTCATCCTTGCATCTGACCATCAGCTGCCACCAGTGCCTCTCATCATCCACCAGGTCCTACGCCACCCCTAGACTTCATCTGTCTCATACTCTGGGCTGGTGAGTAGATTGAGTAATACTGGGGTATTGTTATACTTCTAACAAAGGGCACATTTTAACTTAAGCCTTAACTTCCATTTGTATGTACCTGTAAATATCAAGTGGGTGGCTTGCCAGTGGGGATGACATGACTCAGTTAATGTCTCCCACTTATCCTCAGTTAGGGTAACACCCCCTTATGTGTCCCCAGCCGCCACTAGGTATCTAATGTGAGTAGCATCCAGGCTTGTGCCCTACCCTCAGGATAGACACTGTCAATCATCACCTGCAGTGAGATGTCTTTGCTGTTAATGAAACCTGGGTCTCCTGGGCTGTAGTTAGGGCATTATGCCCACTATACCATGGTGCAGTTGCACCAGCCTTCAGAAATGTATGGCTGTCTAAATCATTACACTTTACTTCAGGGACTCAGTTTTCTAATGCAGTCCTGTAAAGCAGTGGCTTAACAGCTAGAACACTTGTCTATGGTTCTAATCCTACCCCAGATGCTTGGATTAATTTTCCAGTACTGACATTGTAGTGCAGCATAAGGAGGTGGTGGCGGTGCTGTACCCCTGAGTCTACTGCCCTTTTGATAAGATGTTAATCAGAAGACCAATCTGCACCTGAGTTGGTGGTAGTTGATTAGATGTAAAAGGTTCCATGACACTTATTGAAGAGTAAAACATAATTTGGTTATACCTTTCATTATTTATACTTCTTTACACTATTTACATATTCATATTCATAACATTTATCTCAACATTTATTTGCATGTTTTTAAATATATAACATACACAGAAAAAAAAACAATTATTCTCAGATTCATCATTTTAAGGAATTCATTGTTAGGTCGCAAAGTGGAAATGCTCAGCACGTACGGCAATGCAGGGCCAAACCAAATGAGGATACATTAACAAATGGCCAGCATATGGGTGAAACCAAAAAGTCACAAATACCACACATAAAGTTAAATTAAGCCATAAAAATGGCTAGAATAATTTTATTGTCCATACCGGTTTCGGCAAAATAGCCTTCATTCCACTGATTTTTTTTTATGTATGGAAAATGTAAAAGAAGAAAATATGGAGGGGAAATGAGAAGAGAGTTTGCATTCAGGAAGAGAGGTCAGTAGAGAGGATTGACACTTAATTTTTGTGAAGTTTTAGCTAGTAGGAAATCTGATTCTGTGGATTAAGGATTATTTGTACATAAACAGAGGAAAGTATTGAATAGAGAAAAGAGTAAAAATAAGAAAATTAAAATTTAAAAATATTTCCACTAAACTTAAAAAGATGATAAAGCAAGAATTTTAGAGTTGTTGTCTTTCGGCTTTACCCGGTTAGGGGTTGCCACAGTGGAACTCCGGTCCGCTAATGATTGGCAGTAGATTTTCACGAATGCTGAGGTGCCAGTTCAATGTTCAACCTTCAACGAAGGCATGCCCATTTACGAATGTCTTTCGAACGCCCACCCAACCGCGGGGAGGACATGCAGACTCCACACAGAAGGCACTCCCCGCACACCAGCTGAGAATCGAACGGGAGAACCTTTTGCTGTGAGGCAACAACACTACCGTTGCACCACCGCAGCAAGAATATTAGAGTACTTTCAGTAAATTCAAAACAATATTATTAACATTGTAAGAAGGATAGAGAAACTGGAATGGTGTGTTAAATGTGATGTGGATTTTATTATGTTAGATGATGTAAGATTCCTGACAAGGGAAAAAAAACTGCAAGCAGAAAACTTAAATGCTGTTCTGGAGTGATTGTGTTATGTAAAAAAAAAAAAAAAAAAATAAAACAGTGAAAACACTAGATGTAATGGTTAGGCCAGGAAAGTTGCCTGTTGTGGATGTCCGGTGGAGACAACATTTTTATATAATTATAGCAGGGCATGCATATACAACTAGCAAAAAAAGAGATAATGTGTTTAATCAAATATTAGGTTATGTATAGAACAAATGTCAATGGACTTATAGAAGGAGGACACGTGGATCTGAACCTGATTATTTTGCATTATCAGAAGGCTTGGTGGTAGCAGATGGTGATACAGTTGTGATTGCTTTTTCAGATCATTTAGCAATATGACTGGAGGTGAATGAAGAAAGGGAGTATATTAAAACAGGAAATGGAATAAAAAGAATAAATGAGAAATTATGGGGCATATCTGGATAGTGGGAAGTATTACAGTTATGGGAAGGATAATATAACCATGAAGGAGTTCTATGAAAACTGATCTGAGTGGTGGATTTTATTTAAAAGGAAGTATAAAAGTGTTTTTCAGTGGCAAGATGATGTAGTAAACCAAGAAAAAGTGAAATATGGAAACATTTATAGAAATAAATTAGCAAATTTAGAGAATAATAAAGAGTGCATTATGATATGGAAAAATAAATGTATAAAAGAAATTTAGAAAAAATTATGGCATTTATTTTTAGTCAGATATATGATTTACAAGGGAGAAGGGAGGAGATCTCTGCAGATTTGGGTGAAATCCTAAATGAAGATATTATAATGATGAGAGAAATGAAAAATGTAAAAGGAGATGCAGAAAAAACAGAATAGCAAATTGTAGTATGGCTTATAGAAAACATATATGAGAGCATAACGATACAAAATAAGACAGAGAGAGATAATGGAATGGAATGAAATTTCCAGAACAAGTCAAGGAAGAATTTGAAAATAAATTATTATTAGTGAATTGAATGAAGTATTTAAGAAAGTAACGTTTGATTCAGTATCAGGCCCAGATGGTATAGAGTATAGAATGTACAATAAATTAATGGCCTGGCAAAGAGGGTATCTTTATACATGTACTGAATGAATGGCTTCAGGATGCTTTTGTTTATAAAGCATTATGTAGTGGGATATTAAACTTTATATGGAAAAAAATATGAGAAGAATGCAATAAAAATGGAGATCCATCATACTAAATAACATAGATTCTAAAATACTTATGTGAAAATTACAGAGCAGAATGGCAAGAAGGATGAGGGATATTATAGAAGAAAGTATATATGGTATACAAGGGAAGGGATGTCAAGAATGGTTATTAGTTGTGAAATGAAATTGTGGATGATCTTATAAGTAAAAGGGAGAATGTGAAATTTCTGGTAGGTGATATTTGCAAGGCATTTGATATCACAGGACATGATGCTTTGTGGAATGTTATGGAGAGAAATTGAAAAGGTAATAGAATTAGGACAGTGTGTATGCCAGCATATTAGAATAATAGGGTAAGACTGGTAGTGACTGGGTGGCTGAGTAAGGAAATATGCCCATAAGTATAATATTATCTGCATTAGTGATGAATCTGATAGAAAGTGAAGTAGCTTATAAAATGAAGGATGCTAGATATGTGATACAAAAGGAGGTGGTGATACCAGTAGTTTTGACAAACACAGATGGTATAGTTGCAGTTGTCAAAAACAAAATATGGATGTGGGAATTGTTGTTTTGTCTGAATGGATGTTTAAAGGAAACAGGAATGCAATGAAAATTGGGTATGTGTATTTTTAAATGAATGAAGTGTCTTTGTTAGGAATAAAATTTGGGAAAAATGATGTGGCTATGATGAAATGGGGAGGGCAAATAAAAGAAATGTGTTTTCTCTGGGGGACATATAGATTAGCATTCAAGAAAAAAGTTTATCTGTATGAATTTTGTATTAATGGGAAAAAAGTGTATATGTCAGATGTTTATATTATCCCAGTAAAATATAAAATTATGCAACTGGTGTTTTCTTTGGTGTGTGGATCAAGATTAAATACTATGCAAAGAGGTTTGTTTTGTATATGAGGGAAGATTAAGGGGAATTGGAGTTACTAGATCCAGCTGTATATTCTGCTTCTTTAAACTTGTATGGAGTATTAAAGTGTTTAAATGAAGAGAATGAAAATGTATTAGTAAGACTGATTAAATATACAGAAGCGGGGGAGACTTCGACTGCAAATAACTCAACTTTAATGTGTAAAAAGAGTTGTTCACAACACCGAACGAAACACACAGATGTAGATACAACAATTCCAAAAACATGGGCAGCCTTCTAATATATGCGTTTTCGTCCAAATGGACTTCATCAGATTCCATTTAAAACTAAAACATACATGGAATCTGATGAAGTCCATTTTACTGATTAAATATAAGTATAAAGAATTCTAGGAGACGATAAGAATAAGAAAAAGAGACAAAGAATATGTGAATGAAGAATTAAAAATTATCAAGAAAAATACTAACATGGAAAATAAAATTTGATAATATAGAGAAAGATAAAAGGACATGGTATAACAATATGATGAAACAATATTATTATGTGAATCCATGGAAAAACTTACCAGAAGAAGGGAATAAACCCATTAAAATAAGGAAATGGTGGTATACCAAGATAGCACATTGTCAGGATTTCCTATGGAGACTGGTAATAAATCAGTTACCAGTAAATAGGACTGTGCCATATAAAAAGAAAGTTGAAAGAGTGTGTTATTTTGTGGGGAGGAAGCGATAACACTGCATTTTTTTAAATATAAAAGAGTGGTGGAACTCTGGAAAAAGTTGTGTGCAGAAAATATTTTGAGAATATTAATGACAAACAATATAGATATTAATATGATTATGTATGGATAGTATAAGAATAATATGAAAGAATATATGAGAAGGGTAGATAAGAATTTATTTTATTTAATTTGAGTTACTTGGAATGAAGGATTGAATTAAATTTTATTTAATGGGAAATGGATTGTATGTCAACTAACATGTTTTTATAATGACTGAAGATTTATCAATCTGACAAATTTTGAATATAGATGGTCCAACTTACATACATATACAAGATATGACAGATTTTTAATTGTTAAATTGATTAGTAACTGTCACAATAATATATGTTATGATAAGTATTGGTAACTATGTAACAGAGATATTTCTTGAAAATTGGACATGTTGCAAGGTAAGGTGTTGATAGACACGTATTTGTTTAATTTCAATGTGAGTTAAGCAATTTAGAGATGTGAGAAAATAAAGGCATGTTCATAATATGGTAAGCAGTTAATACAATTATATAAAGAAGAGGACTTTCTTGAAGATGAGACTGTTTTTACAAATTAAAACGATAATAGATGGCTGTTATAGCTCATTTTCTAGGGTTAATTTGATAGAGAAAGGATTATTGGGGAGATTAAATTAAGTCCTGTGATAATATTAATGTTTAAAATTGAAATTAATACACTTCTTAAGAATATAGTTAACTACCAAATAGGGTCAATAACACATTTGTAGCATCTGAAACATTTACCAGTGGTTTAGCAAATGTAAGGAGGAAATTTGGAGATATACAGATATATTATGAAAATGGAAGTTCAGCATATAAAGAAAGGTTGCCTTATGTTTATGTTTAGGCAGATATAGGTTGTTTTATATGTACTTATTCCTATAAAATAGAAGAGTACTTTGAAAGGTAAGTTAAGATTCGTGGGCATGTTAAAAGTTGTTAAAGATTCTGGTGTATGTATTTATAAATATGTATATTTAAAGGAAATAGTCTTTAAGAAAAACACATTTCTTTAGTGTGGTCAAGCTAAACAGTGAAATTAATTTTCTTTAAACTGATTATGTTAGATTAAATGACTCTCTTGGGTTCTGTCGTGAGGGGATCACCATAATAATAATAATATAAACAAATATTGCTTTAACTGGATGGTTGGCGATAAAAAAAGAAAGGAATGAATTTTGACAATAATTAAATTTGTAATTTCCAAATTGCTTTATGATGGAATGATGCATGAGGTCTAATGTAAATAGCCTTTAATATAACTACCCTTCTTTACAGTAAACACAGAGACTGGCTGATTAATGAAAGACTAGATTTATTTGATCAATCTAAAAGAAGGAGTAGAGACATGATAGGCTGGCAGGATGAACACAATATTTCTCAGAAAGGTGATCAGTAATATGAACTAACATGTTGGCATGTTAGCATTCAGAGATCTCAAAAATCATTTACTTTATTAACAGAAATGGGCAAAAGCACTTTAAAATAAAAGTTTTGTGGTGAGGATTAGTTGTGATAACATGCCTTTACTTAACACAACTACCTGTGCATATTACTTGGTAGCCACACATTTACAATGTTTTTTTTTTGTAGATGTATATCTGTCTATATATATATATATATATACACACACACACACACACACACACACACACACACACACACACACACACACACATATATATATATATATATATATATATATATATATATATATATATATATCTATTATTTATCAGGCTGTGGATGGTATTTCATTACTGAAAATAAGCAGAAATTCCTTAAGATTCCAAGAGCAGGATAAGTTATTTCTTACACTTAGTTCACTGAACTGCACTTATAATTGTGCTATACAGTTAATATACTACATTTTGCACTGTTATAAAGCTTTTTTTACTGTTTCATTGCATTTATGTACTGTTTTATACTGTTTTAACTGTATTTTTCATTGTTAGATACTGTTTCATTATTCTATTTATTTATTTTTTATTTATTTAACATTTGTTGACCGGACTAGTCTAGCTGGATATATGTCCATTTTCAGTAGAGGCCCGGGGAGAAAAGCTCCAAAAGAACAGACAAAATTTAAAAACAAACTACAGTTACAAGGCATTTAACTTCAGTAACAGATACATTAAAGTTTAGATAAGATAAAAATACAGATAAAATACCACATCCCTTATTTTCAGGGTTTTTTTTTTTCCATAGACATAGTAGCAAGAAGGAAGAGGAAAATTCTAGAATAGGGTCTTAGTAAGGAGTTGGGAAAGAGACGAGTAATAGAGGAGAATATAAAGAGGAAAAGGAGAGAGAAGTAAAGTGAAGTGAACTTCAAGCAGAGCAGGAAGCAGGTGGAGTATCTATTAAGTCCAGCTGGGTAAACTAAGTCCAACTTTCATGTAAAGTGACCTTTAGAATATGAAGAATATAAGGTGGAATAGCTAAGGAAAAGTAACATGGTGATGTAACAGGAGGAGAGTTTTAGTCAGGCTCTAATTGCATGTTTACTGAATTACTTAACTGTAAACTGCTTTTTCATACTGAGAGTTGTATTTTCTGTTTGTGAGTGCTCTATCCGAGCTTTTCTGTGCATTTTTGATTTTTTGATGTTTCTGTGTTCTAATCTAGTCTGTTTACAGTTAAAAGCATTCTCTAGAGTATGTTTGCTCCTTGATCTGTTTAAAACTTTCATTTAGTGGCTACAGCTAGGAACTGTAACAGTTACCCACCCTCCCTAGTGTTGTGGTGTTCTTATACTTGGTGGCTTTGCAGTTGCCTGCCCATACTGTATATTTGATCTGTGACACTCCTCCCAGTCTAGTGTCATTAGTTCATTCAATCTAATGGAGAATATTTGTGAAGGCCAACCCACTCAGATTCTTAACCTTGAATTAACTTCTGTTCCAGCTTTTTCCATTTCCACTTTACTGAAAAAAAAAATGTTACTGAAAAAAAAATTCTAAGCTTGCTTCCCCCCTTTCCTGTAACAAGTCTTGTCCAGATACAGATTTGTTGTATCCAGGACTGTTTGTAAGCTCCTGAGCCCCCCCCCCCCACCATTTAACTAGGGTTAAACTATTCCTGGCGCCATAAAGTCTGCTCTTCAAATTTTCCCTTGCAACTAGGCAGCTTTTTAGTTTTAGCACTCAAATCTGTTTCTTTGAGCTCAGCACTTGTTCAGAACTCGTAAGCACTAAATACGCTACAAATTACTACAGCACTCAACTTTCCTCACTTGTCTACGGGAAAACAGTTTTTAGTACTTAATAAATAAGCACCTATCCAGGCATGTATAAAGGTCAGCTCCCGGTGTTTTCTCCTGTCTACCTGATGAATCTGGGCATCTTGGGACAATCCTCATGTACACAGACAACCCTCTCCTCCTACCATCCAACACTACAACCTGTGAGAGATGCACTTATATAGCCAAACTGGAAGCAAAGCTCTCTTCACCGAAGACTGGACTAGACAGTCAAGAGGAGAAGGTAAACACTTGCACTGCATCACACTCATCACATAGTCTCTCAAAACCTACACCACCAAAACACACACACAGAAGCACAAAACACACACCTACATTCACGGAGGCTCTCAGTAAAAATCTGCCCAAACAACTGAGACCTCCAAAGCAGAAATGCAAGTGACCTCCACCCCCCAACACAACCCAAATGACACATAGCCCACATACTCAGTGTGCCACTCAACTACAGCCCATAAGGCATAACATACCCAACACTCTAGTCATAGGTGGCTCTATAGTCAGGCACACTGATGTTCCACTCACCAGGCTTGACAAGGTGAAAGTTACTGTCAGCTGCCTGCCGGGTGCCAGGATCCGCCACATAATGCACGCACTCAGGTCACTCCACAACAAGTACAAATATGACTCTGTCATTGTCCATGTTGGTGTGAATGACCTGAGACATACCTCCCTGGACTACATGAAAAGAGACATGGAGGAGCTCTCCGATCTTGTAGCCCAGGCAGGTATGACCCTAGCCCTGAGTAACATCCTGCCATCACCCAGAATGATAACACAGTACAAGGACAAAATGATTGACTTCAACACTTGGCTAAGCTTTTGGTGTCATTCTAAGGGAATCCAGTATCTACCTGGGATGACATGATCGACAGACCATGCTGCTTTGCCAGAGATGGCCTTCACCTGTCGCCCTTGGGATTCCATATACTGGCAAAGGCTCTTGCACAAATTCACCACCGTAACAGGTACAAGCAAGCAAAATCTAAGGGTAATGCTACTCAATGCTAGAAGTCTAAACCTCAAAATGCACTCACTCGAGGCACTCCTTAAAATGGAGAACATCAACATCTGTGCAGTGACAGAGACCTGGTTCAAAGCTCCAGAGAGCACCCCTGCATTACCAGGTTATAATTCATACCACACCTTTTGGCCACCAAACCCGGACCGAAACATAAAGGTGGAGGTGTGTCCATATTCATTATGGATATCCACACCTCCAAGCTAGTTGCTCAGCATAATGCATCTGAGATTATCCAAATTCAACTAACTCTGGGCAAAACCGCAATCCTGATTGTAGCTTGCTACAGACCCCCCACCATGCCCCAGCATTCCCACTCCTCTTTTCTTGATACACTGGAAAATATTAAGGTACAATCCAACACCTTAATAATGAGTGATTTCAACTACCCCACCATTAACTGGGAAAACTACTCATGTACCAACTCTTTTCTTCAACGTTTTCTGGAATTCATCAATTCCAACACCTTGGATCAACTTATCCACACCCCCACCAGGGGCAGCAATATCCTAGACCTGGTCATCACCAACATGGGTGACCGGTGTTCCACACCACAAGTCAACTCCTCGTTGGTCAGATCCGACCACAAGCTAAACACCCTAGACATCCACATCCTGCTCCCACCCCCCATTAGGAAAACAACCATAAAAAATTTCTCCAAAGCCAACTTCACACTTCTTAAGACAGAGGTGGCAAACTTCATGACATCCATGCAGATGGACAATAGAGGTACGACTGCTGAATCCTACACAAATGCACTTTATAAGCACTTACTCGAGTGCATGGATCGTGCTATCCCTAACAGAACCAAGATGCTATCCTCCAAAAAAAGGAAGCCAATCTGGTGGTCTTCTGCCATAAACAAATTCTACAACAGAAGAAAAAAACTGTTTCAAAAAAGAGTAAAATCCCACGATTGGAGGAACTCTCTGATCAGCCTCAGTAAGAAGCTGAGATCCCTCATAAAATCCTCCAAAGCTAGTTATGAAAACAAAATTGCCACTGATTCTAAAGAGAACCACAAAGCATTATATAGCTATGTCAAGAATCTCAATGGCAACACTCAGATCTGCTCTGAGTTACAGACAATGACACTAAATATACAGAACCAATTGATATTGCCAACATCCTGGCAGATAGATTAAGTGCTAACTTTACCCCCCCTCTCACCCCCTAAAGGGCCCATCTTTATACCGGAAGAATGCAAAGTTCCTGTAATCACGGCTGCACAGGTAAAAACCTCACTCTCCAAAGCCAAGAACACAGTATCCATGGGACCTGACAACATCCCAGGCTGCCTTCTACACGAACTACAGAATGAACTGGCACCCCACCTAACTACCATGTTCAATCATAGCAAAAACCATGTAAAACCAGCACCCTGAGCTGATCCAAGAACCAGTAATCTAAAACAAAATGCTCAGATGAGGGGAATCGAAAGACTTCACTTTATTTGTAGGCAACAAACTCCACCTAAAAATATAATCCATGCAGAAGCATAAAACGCTTTGCAAAATCTCTTAAGCATTTTTCGTCACTCTACACGTAACTTCATCAGCTACAAAGACAAAAAGTTCCATTCCTTGTTTATATACTCTAGTTCTAATTAGATACTCTTTATACAATTAAAATACGTACTTTATGTAAAACTTGTCATCCTGACAGTCTAGATGTTTAAAAATTATTTACAACTTTAAAATCATTTAAAAACATTTAAATACATTAAGAACCTTAAAAAGTGTGGGATGATAAAAACTTTTTATCCAATGTTTTTGGTAATATACATATACATATATATATATATATATATATATATATATATATATATATATATAGAACGTATGCGGGAAATAAAATACATATATTTTGTTTATATATATTTATGCTGCTTTGGAATAGTACAAATGCTCCCTCTAGTGGTGAAAGGTGACTAATTTCATCCTATGTTAAATACTCTATATTCATTTATAACTACTTTTCTATATGTGTAAAAAATAAATAATAAATACATAAAAATTCGTAAAGAATTCATAAAAAATTCATAAATCGTAAGGGACAGGTGATGATCCTTATGTAATCCTTTTATGAGAGTGTATCTTACAATTTAGCAGCTCTCATTTTTAGCAAGGATTTAATAGAAATACTATCATTTAATCCAGGGGGAGAAGATGCTTCCAAGGTCAGCTGCCACCACAGCTCCTTGTATTCTATCTTTTCCTCCCAAAGGCCACATCTAATTTCTTTCTTAACCTCTTCTAGTACAAAAAAGAATACTTTGCTTCAGGACAATGTAAACTATGCCTACATAAAGCATTAGTCTCCTTTTTATTTTGGATGTCGTAGAGATGCTCATAAATTCTTCTCTTGAGCTTTCACTCAGTTTTGCCAATGTAGAAAGATCCACAAATTCCACATGTAACTTGGTAAATTAACCCATAAGACTCACAGTTAAAATAACCTTTACTAATTTTTTTTTAATTATTTCTACAAGGCAACACTCATTCTTTTTTTGTTAATAATGTATTTACATTGACTACAACGTCCACATTTATAGGTCCCCACCTTCGTTCTATTTTTATTGTTTTCTCCTTTTTCCAACAATCTCTTCAAGTTTGTGGAATTTTTATAGACAAATTTCAGGTCCTGGGGGGCAGGCCTTTGAGGTCAGAAAGTCCTACAAACCTCTTCCATTCCTTTTCAATAATTGACCTAGTAAATTTGACACTTGCGTTAAATTTTAAAATCATTGTCTTAATAAAATCATTTGTGTCTCTAGGGTCGTAGTGTAAGGTAAGTGACTGTTTTTTAAGGGTTTTGTGTGAGAGTTTGTATGTTTGTGTGTGTTAGATTGTCTTTATGTTGTATGTGTGGGTTAGGGTAGGTAGGTTTACGTATGAGTGTGTAATTGTTGGATGTGTTGGTGTTTTTGTATGTGTGATGTGTGTGTGTGTGTGTGTGTGTGTGTGTGTGTGTGTGTGTGTGTGTGTGTGTGTGTGTGTGACTGTGGAATGTCTGGGTGTGAGTGTTCTGTCTGTTATTGTTTGTGCAATCTTGGAGTTAGTATATATAAGTAGGGGTGTGTGGTGAGCGCAGCCCCCCATGTGGGGGGGTGCAGGAGGGTTTGCCACCCTACTTTTGTGTAGTGCAGGTATTTATATGTTTGGTGTTTTGTTTTTTTTCTGTGAATTTGTTTTGTGGTGTGGGTGTTGTGGTTTGTGTGTGGTTTGGTGTATGCTGTGTGTTAGGGTTTGTGAAGTTTCAGTTTTGTATGGTTTCGGCTTTATGGTCTCGAAATGCTGAAATTCGAGATTTCAGCATTTCGAGATTATGAAGAGAAACCACACACACATATATATATATATATATATATATATATATATATATATATATATATATATATGTGTGTGTATGGTTGAGCTCATGAATTAGCTTTCATATACTATATCAATACTTAATAATCATGTGCCTAACTTTAGGTGTACAGTGACAATTGTCCTACTAACTCAGACACTGAGTATACTGCATTTTATTAAGATGCTCCTGCCCAGTCTTGTGTGTTGCTTTTCCATCTGCACACACTGTTGCTATCATTATTATGACACTATCCCATATAAATAGGCTGCTTGTGCACAATATTTGAAACACAGGCACACCAAGGTTACCCATAGTAGTTCACTATGGAGAATATGTTTTTTCATGTAAGTCAAGGTGTAGTCTTACTGTCATTTGTTTTATTATATATTGTACTCATGAAACAAAAATGCAGGCCTAGCTGCTTACTTTATTTGGCATGTATTGAGCATGCTGCTCAATGACTTTGTAGTTAGAAAAGGAGTAAATAGCAACAGTCACTTTACAGGTCCAAAGAATGTATGCACCACTGTCCCAGTCATTGTTATGGAGTGTGACCTGTTGCACTTGTATGCACCACTGTCCCAGTCATTGTTATGGAGTGTGACCTGTTGCACTTGTATGCACCACTGTCCCAGTCATTGTTACGGAATGTGATCTGTTGCACTTGTATGCACCACTGTCCCAGTCATTGTTATGGAATGTGATCTGTTGCACTTGTATGCGCCACTGCCCCAGTCATTGTTATGGAATGTGATCTGTTACACTTGTATGCACCACTGTCCCAGTCATTGTTATGGAATGTGATCTGTTGCATTTGTATGCACCACTGTCCAAGTCATTGTTATGGAATGTGATCTGTTGCACTTGTATGCACCACTGTCCCAGTCATTGTTATGGAATGTGATCTGTTGCACTTGTATGCACCACTGCCCCAGTCATTGTCATGGAATGTGATCTGTTGCACTTGTATGCATCACTGCCCTAGTCATTGTTATGGAATGTGATCCGTTGCACTTGTATGTACCACTGTCCCAGTCATTGTTATGGAATGTGATCTGTTGCACTTGTATGCACCACTGTCCCAGTCATTGTTATGGAATGTGATCGGTTGCACTTGTATGCCCCACTGTCCCAGTCATTGTTATGGAATGTGATCGGTTGCACTTGTATGCCCCACTGTCCCAGCCATTGTTATGGAATGTGATCTGTTGCACTTGTATGCCCCACTGTCCCAGTCATTGTTATGGAATGTGATCTGTTGCACTTGCATGCACCACTGCCCCAGTTATTGTTATGGAATGTGATCTGTTGCACTTAGGTTAAAGTCTTTGCTGTATTTTCATAGCTTTTTATATGGAAAATAGAAACTATATACTGCTTGTTACTGCTATGTATAACTTAAATATGATGATGCTCTGACAAGGGTGAAAGCACTCATCTCTTGTTTTAACTCAATAAACAAGCAATACCAGCTTGAATCTTGTTTTTTAATAAGAATGCAAAGTGCTCTATGACACTGATCTTACAAAAGAAGTTTTGGCACTCACACTTGTACGTGCAAGACTATTTTTCATATATTAACAATTTTGTGGTTGTTTGCCTTCTGTGGAGCAGACTATTGCATACTTGATCTTATTTCCCGCTTTGTGATGGCAAACATAAGACCATTTTGTTACCATTGCCTATAATATGTTGTGAAATTAATCCTTACCAATGGGTCGAGGGGGAGTTTTGCAAAGGATTTCCCTGCTTTTTGAGGGAACCTCTAATGTATTACTGCATTTTCAATGTTATGTGATGCCCAGTACTCACTATATGGAATAAACACTATTCATTTTAAATGCACATAGAAAAATTTGGCATTTGTTAACATTCTGGGGCCACATTTTTTCAGAATAGTCATCTAAGACATCTAAGTTAGGAAATGTTATTTGCGAGCTTCACAATTTTATCAAGAATTGCACAGTGACAACAATGTATTTCACGAGATATTACCCCGAGATGGCAAATTGAAAATGTGCATCCAAAGTATTAAAGGTTATCAAAGTTCAGGGCAAAGGTTTGCTAAATTAGTTCTAGGCAAACACGTTATATATTTCAGTAATTCTAAAGGAGATGTTTAGAATATACATCTTAGGAGCCAAGCTCATAAATTATGTAGCATCCATCACATGACTCTCTGTTGTGATTTGTAATTTTGCCATGTGGAAAGGGAATTATTTGACAGATTAAAGTGCAAAATAATGCAACCTAGAGAACTGCAAATGGGCACAAAGATGTTTACCATTTACTCAGAGGTGCAATGACTTCTCATTTTTGTTATATAAATGATTGTGGGAGGTTGGAAGGCTTTGCTCCTGCAAGATCAAACAGTTTTGATCTTTTGTAGCCTTAAGAGAACTTTGAGGACTGCTTTCATATTGTGACTGATCCATATATTATGGATTTTATGAGGGGAGGGTCAGCTAATAGTACAGGAGACAGTCTCAGACCATTAGCTTTTTTTTAAGCTGTGGAAATACTTTTTCTTTGAGTTCTACAGCATACAGTGAACTTTTGGGATCACTGTGAATTAGGAAATGACACACTTGAGTGTTTTTCTGAAAGGGTCTGTACTTGTGTGAGAACAGGACACACTAGTGCATACACAGTGATGTTCATGTAGGATAGTTTTCTTTATTTTGGGGGTTTGCTGCTGGTACTATACATACCTACTGGTGAAATAACTAGGATGCAAACACTAGGTACTGTCTCCTGTCAACGGTGTTGTGTAAAGAGGTCTGAGCTTGATGTGCTTGGGTGATGGTGTAATATTGCAGCATGTGCCTAAAGAACGTGTGTGTGTGTGTGTGTGTGTGTGTGTGTGTGTGTGTGTGTGCGCGTGTGTGTGTATGTGCGTGTGTGTGTGTGTGTGTGTGTGTGTGTGTGTGTGTGTGTGTGTGTGTGTGTGCGCGTGTGTGTGTGTGTGTGTGTGTGTGTGTGTATGTGCGTGTAGAAAATAGTATTTTCGTTTTAAACAGGACAGTTTTCTTTATTTTAGATAAATACCACAGGCATGGATGATACCACAATATTAGATTTACAAAAATGCTGACACTAGAAAGACTGAACGCCCATCTTGTGTCATTAAAAGGTAACCAAGCTTAGAAGAAAGGTGGGAAATGTAAAACTGGAAGTAGTGGTTGCAGACTGAATGCATTTATGCCACCCATCCTGTCATAGTGTTCAGCAAGCCCAGCACATTTTTACACTTTATTCTCACACTGTGCTTTCTGTTGCCATTTCGTGACTGTGAATAGAGAAATGTGGAATGCAGACATGAACTGCTGATTTGTGTACTGAAGTTGATAAAATACTTACCAAAATGAAATTTGGAGAACACCTAGCCTGACTGCAGTGTACAAAAGTAAGTTTAGTTTGTAAAAAAACAAAAAAAACACCTTATGTCGGTGAAAATGTTACATTTGTTTCTCTTGGTAAATTGAAAATAAGGTGCTGGCAAGTAGGAATGAAAACAGGTGAACATATTCAGAAAATTTCTTGTGCATGTCCAGAAGTGATTTGAAATACTCCAAAAATAGCTATGCAATAGTTTTGTACAGTCTTTACAAGGCAAGATGCCAGATCAAGCTAGACACCAAAAAAAAAATCATCGATGGCAAACATTCTCACTGTGTAGGGTACTATGTCCTTAAAACCCATCTAATAAACTCTGAGACTTTGGGGTGATGTGAATTTATTAAATATGATTATTTATGTGAATGGGATGTAACACTTGAATAAATGTCATAGATTTTAAGATTTATTTACATATAGAAATGTTGTATAATGGGGTTATCCATTTAGGAGTTGATGAAATGCATTGGTTAAAATGAGCTGGACGAATCGAATTGGGGAGTGGGGGTATGTCTGCAGTAACCAATCAAATGTTTTGTATAGGGTATTTAAATTTCTGAATTGAAGTGATCAATTATCTGAGGAAGTTCATAGTTAATGGACAAAAGGGCTTATGTTTGATGTTATTTTTTATTTAAGTGATTAAAGTTCAGTTTTATCCATTTCGGATTCTTGTGCCGTGGTTTTGTATTTTAGTTTGTCGATACTGGAGGACTTCTTCCAGTTGGTTCAATTGTCACAAGGATGTTGGGAGGCATACGCACTGTACACACTTCAGTACAGTAGATGTAACGGGGTAACTGTAGACTGGTAGAACTAGGGCATTATTATCCTTGAAGCGAGCATACAGTATAAGAATTAAAAGAAATAATAACAGATGAAAAGGACATGAAAATATATCGACTAAGACTGCACAGCAATTTACAGCTCATTAGGTGCTTAATGTTAGCGATTGTTTAACCGTTGTAGGGTAATAATGAATTAGTTAGCATAGTCTGGAAGGTAAGGCAAAGACAACGTTCTGCTTCTCTGATGTAGATTTCCGTTATCTTTGGCCAGTTCTGTTTCTCCTATTGACTGAATAGTGCTGGGGATGACGTCAGCTGTGGGGGAGGTCTGTGGGTCTCAGTGCAACCCAGAACAATGTGTTCCTCATATCTTAGTAGTACACTGCTGCATAACACTCACTTTCCTGCAACCCATCCTTACTTTTTTCAACTCCATCAACGTTTTAAAGATGAAGTAAGATTTGCAGACTGAAGCATTTGTTGTGTTAGTAGCTGAAACAAAAAAATGCTGTAAAAGGTATCCACACAAGTCCAGTAGCACCATTAAGAAAGACGGAGTCCTGCAGATCCTGCTAGGGCAAACATGCTCGGAATAGCAATAAGAGCAGTTATAATCCTTTGGACAAAATTAATGGCTGCAAGGACTGTTCTTGGGGGATGCAGAGTGTGTCCAGTAAGTCCTCTGTACAGTGTAGGTCCTGAGAGGTGCCTAGTGCTTTGCTACAATGTAGCCAACTTGTGCTCATTGTTTCATCAGGATAGCTAAGTAGGAACCACAATACCACCTAATAAATGCGGTGGTGGTGCTGCGGTAGCATTGTCGCCTCACAGCAAGACGTTGTCCCGTTCGATTCTCTGCTAGAGCGTCTACTGTGGAGACATGCATGAATGGGCGTACCTTCGTTGAAGGTTGTGCATTAGGGCCGGCAACTCAGCACATAAAAATCAACTGCCAATCATTAGCGGACCGGAGTTCCACTGTGGCGACCCCTAACCGGGAAAAGCTGAAAGACACAACAACATGCCATTTTGTCCTGGCCTTCAACTCCTCCCCCCACGAGAGGCAGCAAGTTACATAGAATGCTGTTTCAAAGAAACCATGCAGTTAGTAGGAATTCTCTGAAACAACACTGCACAACTTTCACTTTCACATTCTGCAGTCATATCAGGGTTAATTTAAAACTGAAAAAAGGGGAGTAACCACCACTATAAATATCAAAAAATTTAATAAGCAAAGCTTTCAAGTATATACACTCTTCCTCAGTGCGTAAAATTAGATATTTGATATTTATAGTGGCTGTTCCACATTTTTTCGCTTTTTTGGTTTTACTTTTAGCAAGGTTTCATTCAGCTGGTTCTTTGGTTTGTTTCTGATAATTTGAAACTGATACCCCATCCCTTGTACTTACAATGCTCTATCTTCTGTTCTTGAGAAACCAAGCGTTCCAAAGAAAGAGGTTAGCGGTTTTCAGAAGCTGCTGGAGGAGCTTTTAACTGTGCAATTAATGATTTCATGGGTAGGGAAACTGATCTTCTGAGTAGTACTGGGAGTGTTAGTAAATAAAAACATTGTTACTTATGTTCTTTATTTCATCTTCAGGAAATCAGCAAGAGAGGAGTATTGATTTCTGACAGTTCATTTGAGTACAGTGGTGAAAAGGGCTAGCAGTTTAGCCCATTTAAAAACTAACATAATAGGTACTGGTGGGCATACCAGTAAGCTGTGCCTGATTTTCAAGAGCATCTCTCATCGTAACTCAAATTTTTTTTCTGTTCCTCTTAATTCCTCCTAAAACTGGTGACTTTCAGACATAGCCAGCCTTAGGCATAGGCCAACTAGGTGGCTGCCTAGGGCGCTGGACTAGCAGGGGCGCTTTTCCAGTATTCATTTGGTGTAGGTAGACCAGGGTGGAGGCACTGGGTGGTGTGGTGGGGGGGTGCAGTGGAGCCCTTTTGCCTAGGGCAGTTGACCTAAGGCCGCTCCTGATTTCAGAGAAAAGGCAGTGCTTACACTTAACACTTAGGTGTTTCTGCAGTTACTTCCTACTGACACCACTAGGCATCAAATATTGCTTGTTCATGTTTGCATTAATAATTCCAAAACCATGCTACATAGAAGGTTTCAGAAGGGTTCACCTTAAAGCATGCATGATGGCACAAACAATTGTATTGATATCTGACCTCTATCTGAGCATTATTTGCATAACTTCAGGTAACACAGAGCTGCATAGCATAGCCTCGTATGAAAGCTCACAGCTGTATGAAGAAAATCCTGCAGGCAGTATGTAATGGTTACTGAGATATATCATAAGCTGTTTCTACAACATTACAAAAGTGATATTCACTGCCTTGATTTTGGCTTATAAAATCCAGTTTAAAGCATCAAACTGAATGAATACCACAAATGTAAAGATTAATTTATACTAAATAGTTTGCCATTTACAGTTTCCTAGTAACACTTATGGTTCCAGAGATATGAATATTTGTTTGAACTGGAATGTGATAGTTTTTAAAGGATCAAGCCACACCCACTAAGAGTTCAAAGTATACACTCAGAAGAGCTGTATTGGAAGGAAGGAGTTAATAAATGATGGCAATGATTTGAATTGACTTCTCTTAATAAAATCTATATTAATTCACATTTTCTTACTATGTCACTGTATCAAGCTCCTGATTGGTTGAGAGCTATGCTGGTGGGGCGTGAGGTGGATTTTAGGGATGTTCCTATAGATATATATATATATATATATATATATATATATATATATATATATATATATATACATACATATATACATATACATGCATACATATATAGATATGTCTGTATACATACACACCACACACACACACACACACACACACACACACACACACACACACACATATATATATATATATATATATATATATATATATATATATATATATATATATATACATATGCATATATTTATCCATCCATTCATCCACAAAATCTTTTTCCCATTTTTGCACATGGGGTCGGGGTGTCACTTCAACAGTGACAGTCATCTACAGCCAAGGTTCACACTGCCAGGTGGCTAGCCCTGCTGCGTATATATAGTTACATATATAGTGCTACAAAAGGTAATAGATAGCAATAAGTATATACTGATAACCCTTACAGTTACACACACATTTTATGTCAGAAAAAAAAATCATGTCCTCTATTTCTGTATGGTTGCCCCTTTTTCAGATGCCAGAAGTTAGACATTCTTTGTGGAAATGTGTAATTTAGCAAGACAATGTATACCTACAAGTGGAAATGACTAAAATTCTACTTTATTACCAAAAGTAGAGGCTCTCTGTTATGGGTGTAGCCAGGCATACATTTTGTACACTACAGAGTATGCTTTTCCTTTACATCACTCAGAAACATTGTAACATTTTTCAGGCCATATTATTTTTACATCTGTGTAAATTAATGCCTCAAACAACAAGTACATAACTTGCTTACAGAGAGGAATGCAAATCTATAAACAATATGAACATTTATTAACATTTTGAAAGATGTGTTCATTCGTTTGAAATGTCAGGTAGGTGGGAGGGTGGCAGTAAAAGGAATGTGCGAGTATGAAATGGAATCTTCTGGCTACACCCCTAGATTATTATTTTCAAAGCCATGACTGCCTTTGATGGAAAAAAATAAACAGAGTGAATTTTGGCAACTTGCCAGCAATGGAGTCATAATGGTCTCCGAGCAAAACACATGCTAATTTCAGTATGCCTTTTATTGATGAAATATCTGCACAACAGCAGTTTGTTCAAATTTCAAGTATGTTAACTCTGTAATTACTATCACTAACTTAGACATTATTTTTATATTGAGAATGTGAAGTAATTACAGTGGCTGGATTAGGACTAATCCTTTGTCAAAGGTTTGACAAGTGATTCACCAAGCAAAGAGGTAGAAAAGGATTGGCTTTGTCTGACTTGCTCCGTTAGACGTGGTATTGAGGTCCTGGGTCAATATTGCAGTACAACCACCCTTTACACAGGTTTCAGGACTTCATTAGATTTATTATCTAGCCTGTAGTTAGGCCTTTGTTCAGTTGCTTTGGGAGAAAAGGATAGGATGTGTAAGCCACAATCACTAGCACCAGAATATAATGGGGCTAAGTAACTATTTTTCACAACCTGACTGCTGTCACCCAGAAATGGAGCAAATGGATTAACGGGCTATTTGGAGATATCCCAGCCAGTGAAGGCCAGTTGAGAAGGGGAATTAAACTGCCATACTTAAAATTTAGTTGGAAATCTACCATAAACAGACACAGATCAGTGATGCTGACACTTAGAAAATAAATTCATAAGATGTCCCTTCTCGTAGTTCCGTCATTACATGGAATACAACATCAACACTGATTCAAGAAAGTACATATCATTTATTACATTATGTAGTTATTAGTACATAATACCTGAATATATGCTCATTACCTGTGTCCACTGCAAGATGAGAACTTTCTAAGCTGCTGCATTGTGTATCATGAGCTGTAACAGTCACAAAGTAGCTTGCACCACAGAGCAGGCCATCCAGTTCACAGGTGGTATTTTCCGTTTTGCAGGATGTAGCTTCCTCAGTGCTGTTTAATGCTTTAGCTGTATATGACTCTGCCCCTTTGGCATTATCCCAGAAAATGGCTAAAATGTTGGTATCACAGTCCACATCAGTTCTGATGATGTCTGGAACACATGGCACTAGTAGTAAAGTAAAGGAAAGTGCAAGGAAAAAATATTATTCCCTGTATAATTCAAAATGAACAGAGGTTTACAGAATGGTAAAACCATAGCATGAGTCTGAATTATTATTGAATCATATATTATTTTATCACATTTGTAGTGTGTTGTACATTTATGTATTTCATTTAATTCTAGCTTATGACAGAAGAAGCCTATCTAATTTATGCATAACCAGCTCAGAACAAATTACCTCCCTTATGTTTTAACTGTTCCCAGTTTTCACTTATACCATAATTTTGTCAGTATCTGAATGGATTATTCCTCTATCATCTTTTCTGTAAAAGTATTCCTTGGATGCACAACTCTCTCTCTCTGTTATATTTCTTTAGATCTAGGGAGAATTTTATCTTTATAAACCTATGCTTGCGCCCTTATCTTTCTTGTATTGTGAAATTGCTTCATACCTTCCTGACATAAACCTTTGCACTCATATCATGTCGCCTACATTTCTTAACTCCACATGTGGGAATATTCCCATTTTCTTAATCCCCATTCATATCACTTTCCTTCATCCCCACATATAACCCTTCTTTTAACATTCTCCCACACAACTTTCTGCAGTCTAACAACAGCCATTTCACATTTTCCATGCCTGTTTTTGCAGCTCACACATTCATGATTTTTTTCTGTGTTGACGAGTTGGTGGCTGTGTCTTTGAAGATACAGGATCTGGTATAAACATGAGGCCTGTGCAGTATCTTTAACGTTTTAGGATTACTACAAACCTAAGCATAAGTGTTTATTACCCACAGATATTTTGCTGATTTGAGTTCTTGATGATGAAAAGGCACATTTGATTTATTTTTCTACCTAGTGAGTATAGCTGGATTTAGTTGAGTACTTTGTTATCTTACAAAACTTGAGAAAATGAAAATGCCTCCAAGCAGTGCTTGACATCTTTCTTTGCTAACCACTGAACTCTCAAGGTTATGTCCTGTGTTGAACATTAGGTGCATCGCATGCAACAAACCTCCTCCCTGTACTCCTGCACCATCGCATGCAACAAACCTCCTCCCTGTACTCCTGCAACATCACATGCAACAAACCTCCTCCCTGTACTCCTGCAACATCACATGTAACAAACCTCCTCCCTGTACTCCTGCACCATCGCATGCAACAAACCTCCTCCCTGTACTCCTGCAACATCACATGTAACAAATCTCCTCCCTGTACTCCTGCAACATCACATGTAACAAACCTCCTCCCTGTACTCCTGCACCATCGCATGCAACAAACCTCCTCCCTGTACTCCTGCACCATCGCATGCAACAAACCTCCTCCCTGTACTCCTGCATCATCACATGCAACAAACCTCCTCCCTGCACTGCTGCACTTCATGCTTGCTATCCGGATTATTGGTTCAAGACAAGATGTGCTTAGCAAGTGTGGCTGGCAGTGATGATGCAAGTTTTCTGTTCAGTAAATTTCATCCTACACTCTGTTAGATCTGCAACAAGATTTAAAGGCGAGTCTGTGCACACAGATGTGTGGAAATGCTATTAGGTCATCGGTTTCCAGTCTTTGAAATTGCAAATTTAGTTTCTTGTTCCATGCCTAACACCCCCATTGTTCCTTTCAATAAGGCATCTGCATTCTGTCTCTTTAAGTTTCCATCATCAGCAGTCACAGTGCTAATGTTCTCCTTTTACTAGTTAAGGTGCATTTGGATATCAGCTCTTTGTGAGTCTTTTAAAATTTTAAGTACCAAAGAATGAATGCTATAAGAAGGAAGTCTGGTGACATCACAAGCTGCATTATAACTGGATGTTTAATATTGTGCTGCCAGATGTCAAAATTATGTATTATTCAGAGGGAGGGCAAGCAAATACAATATGTTTGAAATGGATGGATAATTTGTATATTTTGTTAACCAGATGTGGTTTAATAATGAATGCATACTGCATGCTTTCTAAATAAAATATTTTAAATTCAGCTATCCCAATTGTACTATTTTGCTTCTTTTTATGGTTTTAAGCACATTTGTGCACTTACTTGCTCTTAATCTATGAAATGAGTTTAAGGCATTATTACAACTAGCAGGGAGTCTGGTAACATTGTAGACTACATAATTATTATGGAAATCAT
>NC_056744.1:1442936314-1442948814 GCF_019279795.1 Protopterus annectens | reverse complement strand
TTACTTTTGGAGGTTGGAGAAGTTGTTGTGTCTTTCGGCTTTTCCCGGTTAGGGGTCGCCACAGTGGAACTCCGGTCCACTAATGATTGGTAGTTGATTTTTACGTGCCGAGTTACCAGCCCTGACGCACAACCTACAACGAAGGTACGCCCATTCATGCATGTTTCCATGCAGAAGACACTCTAGCCGAGAATCGAACCAGGCAGAGTCTTACTGTGAGGCGACAACACTACCGCAGCACCACCACCGCGGGTCTTTGTTTGAAAGGAGGGTCTCAGTACTGATCCTGATGTACACTGTTTGTTATTCGCACTTTGTGAGAAAGCACTTTCCACTTTAACTATGTGGGTTCTATCTTTCAAACTGTTTGTTATCCACATTACCATATATGGGTCTACGGGTCTATAGTAGAACACCGAACTTTCAAAATTTCGAGTGTTCTAATATCGAACCCTAGTAATCTAAAATTTAAAACATCGAACATACAGAACAACGAATTTTTCCTAGGGAAAAAATTTGTTGTTCCAAAACACATACACACAACACAAGCAGACCAAACAAACAGCAATCCACACACATACACCTAAACTCTTACACCTAACCCTACATTAAACTATACATACACCACTAACTATCCACTTACCTTTACCCAAACCCTAACCCTAAGGTCTGTCACTATTGCACAGTCACCTCACCTGCGCCCTAACCCTAACTCACCTACCCCGCCCTTACCCTCGCGTCCATACAATCGCACACTTTCCTGACCCGCGCCCTAACCCTAACTCACCTACCCCGTCCTAACCCTCACATCCACGCAATCGCACACTTACCTGAACCCGACCCATAACTTTCCACCACAGCACTGAAAATACCAAAGCAACAGAAATGGACAACCAAATTCTTTCCCTAGGAAACATTTGGTTTTCTGTTTCTTCAATATTTTCGCTGAAAACGGGTCGATATTAGAACACTTGAAATTTTGAAAGTTCGGTGTTCTAATATAGACTCTGGGTCTACACTGAGATCTTTTACAGAACCAGTATTGAGGATGGTGTCAAATGCCTTGACTAGATCCAGATGTGCTGTGTAGAATGAATGACCACTAGCCACTGCCTGTGTGGCTTTCTCAAAGAAATTTACTAAATTAAGTAGACATCACCTCACTTTGACAAAACCAAATGGCTGAGACGTCTAGTTGTGTGAGGTTTGTGATGTTGTAGTTTATAAAGTCAGATGTAATGCTTCCCATGGCTTTGCAAATTAGATGAGTTAGGCTGAGGGACCTATAGTTCTTGGGGCTGTGTTAGGGCCCCCTCTTATGAAGGGGCATCACAGCAGCAGTAGTTCTCCATACTTCAGAGGCACTGCCTGTGGCTACGTTTAAGTTAAACAAGGTCAAGAGGGATTCAACAAGGGAATGTTTGGCATTGTTTATTAGGCATCCAGGTGAATTGTTTGGATCCATAGAAATTTTTTTTTGAGATCACCATTAGGTCAAGATCCATGATTATATTAGGTTGGTTGTAAGGGATTTAAGGCTTAGCAGAATTTTAATTACTGTTTCTGGGGGAAAAATTGGCACTAAATTTATTTAGAAGTATATTAGATATGTATATAAGGTATAATTTCTCCAAGTGTTTTGGGTTGTTAATATCTTGATGGGAATGTACCCTATTCCTAAGTCAGGGTATGATCAAAGTTTATGAAATTAATATTGTTTCAGTCTTTTATGTTAACCCAAAGTGCTCTTCTCAGCACCTACACTGTGGCCAGAATTGACTCCTTCTGCAATTCATATGGAGTTACATGCATTGAAAACATATCTAAATATGACTGTAGATTCATTATTATGACATCCATGGCTTCTACTACTGTTGGAGCTGTCTGGGTATCATACTTCCACATTGCTATCATTTCTGCCTACAAATCTGATATTTTTGTGACTCTGTGTCTCTCAGTAAATGAGACACTGTAATCGCTTACTGCAGCAATTTCAGTGATGATCAATGCTACTTTTGTCTTTTTTACATTATACTACTGTATCTGGTATTCTCTCATCTGTTTTTTAATTGGTTGGTAATGGATGATTTCATATGACGTACACATCAGTTTTGTCTATAATGCTTTGTGGTTCATGTTTCCAATGCTTCTCAGCTACTTCTATATGGTACTGTTTACACAATCTTCAAAGCAACCATTTCACTGTTTCAGGTCAGAATAGGTGATACAACATACTTTAAGATTAATTCAGAACACTGCTGGATGTTATTTCTTAATTATCTGGGTTAGTTAATGGCCCAATCCATCGTTACTGGTAAACAAATGCAAAAAAAAAAAAGAAAAAAAGAAATAAAGTAATAAATAATAAATAAATACCTTTTGAGAGCTCATCGTAGAATTTTAGTAGGTTTGTCTATTTGAAGTCCTTAAATTCAGAATTGTTCACAGGGGGTGGGGGTGGAGAAGGCACTAGTCTGGGTTCAGATTTAACTAGGGATTGAGATACTGTAGAAGTTGCACATGTGGAGCTTAGGTTGCTAAGGCCAAGGTCTAGTGGTCTGGTTTAATATTTGTTCGAGGGAATTATCATTTGTTAAGTCCAGCAATCTTTGGGTATGCTCATCTTCAGAGGTAGAAGTACACAGGTTTGTCAATGGACAACTGAAATCAGCCACTATAACAGCATTATCCATTACAAGTGTTTAAGATTAGAAAATATTTCAGAGTCTCTCATGGTCATCTGAATACATAGATGGTGTCCTATCGCAGGCTGTAAACTGATACTTTTTGTTTAAGGCAGGTCGGAGTTCAATGAGTTCAAGTCTTTGGGTTTTGGGTAATTTGCCTACAGCTGATTTGGCTTCTGACAAGTATTGAAATGCCCCTGCAGTTTCCCCTCTGGTTTTGATGTATGGTAAGCAATAACCCAGATAAGGAGGGAGTGATATCTTTACAATGAAACCAAGTCTCAGTTACAACATAGACGTGGAAGTGTTGCAGCTGCAAAAGAGACTCAAGATCCAGCAATTTGTTATTAAGACACCTGGCACTGAGAAGTGCGATCTTGACATAGTTAGAATTGAAATTTGCTGTACTTTTATCTGCTATGATGGGATATCTAGTAGTTGGACTCTGCCTAAAAGAGATACTATAGGGGTGACAAGGGCTTTAGCCATAAGTAGAAGCCACAGGAAGAGAGGTGTAGGATCTTCCTTGCAAAGCGAGTTGGTCTGTCCACAGTTTCATCTCATGCTGATGCATAGTTAACACCAACTACCTAGCCAGTTGTTGAACCTAATTATCTTTTCTTTGTATTCTGGCATCATTCTGGTTGAAGGTATGATTCCACTCAGGAACAAGGTCTTTCATGCATTCTACACATGCATAGTGAGATCCATCATGCATCTCTGCATGGCCTTCAGGATTGAGTCCCTCAAGTCATTTACAACAGCAACATGGGCTGCTATGAGGTCATATTTATATTTGCTCAATATGAGGGACTGAAGAGCCATTGTGACATCACAGATCCTGGTACTGGAGAGGCAACTAACTGTCACCCCCTCTTTGTCCAGTCTCATACATATGTAGTTTGTGTGCCTGACAGTGGAGTCACTAATTACTAGGACATTGCTACTTGTAAAGTTGCAGTAGATGGTTTACATTCTGTAGACTGGTGAATCTTTAATTATAACAAGAGGGTGGAAATGTTATGTTTGTAGATTTATGCTGAGTGTATCTCAGTTTTAAGGAGGATTGGGAAAAGATGATTTGATAGTGCTAGCATTTGTTGGTTTGATATGTTTGTATAGATATGTAGGTGGTAACTTGGTGCTCAGAGACCATATTTCTTGACAAGAGGGTGGCCTGCATGTTGTGTAGCTACTTACACATTTTACAGATTGTATGATGTATGTTAAGTAAGATTTCTTTGTCTTTGAGCATTTGGCAGTTTCTACACTGCCTAGGAACATTTAGGTGCTATGAGGCTGGCAATGGAAGGGATACAGTTTGGTTGCTCAGCCAGGTTAGGTTTATGTGTTATAAAAATTAAGTTCCACCCAACACATAATTAGTATATTAGTCGAAAGGCGGAAAGGGTCTTTAGTGCAAGAAGTCACAGTAACCAAGGTAAACAACAGAGCCTATAAGAAGTTTAAGCAAAAAACAAAGCAAGAGCAATGGCAGTAAGTGTGCGACAATAACACAGCAATTGCATGGACAACAGTAATAACAAATGACCAGCACTCTGCCACTAAGGTCCAATGAAAACACTGGCCAGGGCACCTGGAAGGGGAATCTCACAAAAGCACAGCCTTAATTACCAAGGTGCTGCTCACTGAGTAATATCCCACAATTCTGCCCAAACAAGGGTAGAGTTGAGCAATGCAGCATAAATTGTAACAATTTGCAGGCAAGTGACAGTAGAAAGTGATAACTCACTTGCAACAAATAATAGTTCAGATCATTGCAAATTTCCTTTCTGTCCTGAGAGAAAAATTTTGATAAGGGAGGCAACAGAAATCCAATATATTAGCTATAAATTAAGAACTTCCCTGGTGTTTGTGGAAGCAAATCTAGTCATTTTCAGGGAATAAAGCGTTTAGGTGGGGAAAGTCGAGCAGCATTGCTTAGCTCCACTCAAACAAGGGCAAAGATGAGCAATGCAGCTGTAATAGTAGCCATCTACAAGCAATGGGCAGCCAATAGAATGCTCTCTCTTCCAGCAAATAATAGCTCAGAAGGTTACAAATTCCCTTTTCCCACAAAAGAAAAATTGCTAAAAGAGATCTAAGTTTAAAATGCTAACATCAACATACTTCCTGTGGTTTTATAACTTGAATCTTCTCAACTCACTCATTTAATCACTAGTATTATTACCTTTTTCTCTTAATGACATTCCTGCAACCAACACTGACTCAAAGAGATTAGTATGCCATAAAATAAAATAGTTAAATCAAATTACTTGCACAAAAATAAGAAAATAATTTATTAAAATGTATTAAAATCGTGACAATATTTTGGTATTGTTGCTCTTGATGAGAATGTTACATTTGCATTACATATTGTATGACTTAAATGCATCTCACCAGTGACATACAATCTGCTCTGTTAATAGGGAGTGTGTAAATCCCCTAACATTGATGGGCCGCGGTGGTGTAGTGATTAGCGTTATTGCCTCACACCAATAGGTTCTCCCGTTTGATTCTCGGCTGGAGCGCTTTCTGTGTGGAGTGTGCATGTCCTCCTTGCAGTCGTATGACATTTAAAGACATGCAAGTAGGTGCATGCGTGAATGGGTGTGCCTTCTTTGAAGGTTGGGCGTCCGGCTGGCAACTTGGCACCGTAACCGGGAAAAGACAAACATAAATGCCATAACATGAAATGGAAATATCACCTTCAGATGAGTATAATTGAGTTCTGAATGTTGATATCATGTTAATTATTTGTAATACAGTTCTTTTCCTTGTTGTATCAGTGTGCAGCTTTGTTTTTTATATACAGTACATGTATTTTTACTATATTTTAGAAGATGTGTAGGTGAATGATTGACTGTTCCCGGCATTCTGAATTCTGCATCTGTACAATACATCAAGCTTTTCTCGCACGTGGTGCATCTGACTATCTCTCCTTATGGTGGTGTAATGTACTTTTTCCAGTAATAGTTGCCGCAACTAATAATATAATAATAATAATAATAATAATAATAATAATAATAATTTGTACTCCTGTGAGTAGAAAACTCACAGGAATGCTAATTATTATTATTATTATTATTATTATTATTATTATTATCAAACCTTTTCTGCAAGATCTGGCACCTTGGTTTACTCCAGTCTAACTTGACTGATAACTGGAAGCCCCAGCACCCACTTTACATGCCAACATGTTTCTATTCATAGCGGGAAAGGATGGCAGCATTCATCCAAAAACAGGGGCATTGGTAGGTCAGAAGTCAAACAGGAAGATATAAAGGTCATACATTTACTCATGTTATGCCCTAATTACCTGTTTAAATTACAGATGCACGACAGTTTTTTTTACATCTGTTGCTCCTTGGCAACATGAAGCTGCATTCTGGGCATATATTTAACTAAAAGGGACGCTGTACACAAGGTACCACTCTTCCCATCCCCCACTACATTTTAGCCTGTCAAATATGAAGTTTTACTTTGCCAGTTTGTGGGGCTTCAATCCAACATTACTTCTATCCTGTTTTATTTCAGTTATGTTAAATATTCTTTGTAATAAAAATGTCAATAAAATAAACACAATACAATGTGTTGTATTAGGAACACTAAATGCAAACCAGAAATGCATCATGGTCTGTGATGAGGTAATACAACACTATAGTAGAATAAGTTTCTTTTTGTCAGTAAGAAAATGCAAATACATTCATAGCCCAGGTTGTAAATTAATCCATGGCCATAAAATAATTTCACCTCTGGGTTCAAACGTGGTGAAAACGGCTCATGGCATTGTTATTGAAAAGTATTCAACTATATAATTTTTTTGTTACTCAAACAAGTGAAGTAGAACAAGGCAGCAGAAAGCAACTGTTTTTCTATATAGCAGTGGAATTACCTGTTTTTATTTTGGAGGAAGGCAACAGAATGAAACTCTTTTGCTATATAGCAGTGAAATTACCTGTTTTTATTTTGGAGGAAGTACTTTGTGAAGAATTGCAGATGTTGTTTGATGCTATAACATGCACTGCATATTCCATTCCACAGTTCAAATCTTCAATCTGACAAAACCCTGAAGATGATATGCATGTATATACTTGGCCATCGGGGTCTTCAGCTGTGGCGATGTATTCCAGTGCCCCTTCACTGCGACCCCATGATACTAGTGTGAAATTACTGAAGCAGCCAGGCTGCGTCTGAGCATTAATGGGCGCACATGGAACTGCAAAGATTAAAAAGGGTGCAATTAGGCAACTTAACAGTTTAAAGTACATTTCTAAGTCAAAGGAAATGTTAATTATTGCTCTTTAAAAGTGTTATACTTTTTCCTTTTCTTTTTCTGTGAACATTAAAATCCCCTTTCTGTTTGTCATTGCATTAGTATATATGCATTAATCAACATAATCTCTGAGCAGAACTAATTACTGTCAACTAAGGGTCACACTCAGACTTTCATAAATTACCATTCTGATGGAAACTGTCCAGACCTTAATGTTTTCTTTCTTTCTATTGACCCTGCTGTTGTCCATGAGACAACCACATCAAGTAAAGAAATTATAGCCACAAATAAGTCAGTCATGCTGTTTTAGCACATGATTAACCACAAACTGTGGAACATACTTAATAAGACTCAGTACTCTTATGGCATACTATGGAATAGCTCATATTGTGATGGAATTCACTCATGGTAGCAGAGAAAATCGGCATTTCATTCATGGACTAAATTCTAATATAACTTACAACCCTTTTGTCACTTATTGTTGTCATTCTGTCTGCAGTTACATGCTTAGTTTGTTTCAGACACAAAGAAGTAACAAAGGGTATGTCAGTAATCACAGTGGACATAAGGAAACAACAAATTTCTATTAGGGTACCAGAATATTACAGAGCAAGTATACACACACACACGCACACACACACACACACACACACACACACACACACACACACACACACACACACACACACACACACACACACACACATACACACGCACACACACACATACACACACACACACACACACACACACACACACACACACACACACACACACACACACACACACACACACACACACACACACACACACCAGCAGTTTGGAGAATTCCACATCAGCCACAACATGCTTTTATTGCTATCAAACTGTATTTTTATTAGTAGCATATGTGTCACTATATCATGTCCTGTAACAATTTTAGATATCATAATCTATTGCAGAACAAATGAATTAATTAGATAAACGCACTTTTCTGAATTTCAGGGCAGCTTAGCATAGGTGTCTGTCATTCTGTAAGCCCCAGGACTGCCTGTCCTGCAGTTCAGCACTCCCATATAATTCTCATGCATCAGATCTATACCCCCTGGGAAGCAGTAAGCATAAACATCTTGCTGTGAGCTTTGAGTTGCTTACATTTTGGAACTCCATTTTTGTTTTGCCTTGCAGTGCACCATATTGCAGTATCCCTAGCTATAAATATCTTTTGTGGCTAAATGCATGTTTTTTAAATCAGGTTCTATGTTTTGAATCCAGCAAGTCAGTGTGTGAAGTTGTGTTTGAAATTTGAGGTCAGAATACACAAACACAAACCATGTATATGTACCAATGAGCAAGTTATATGAAGGGCAGCAAGTTAATTTGTCTCAGTTGGGTATTTCTAAATCCTTTGGCTTTTGTATAAGCATTCGTATTTCATGAAGTGCTAATTTTATGTGAAGCTTTATTTTTAAATACTGCTTTGTAGCAGAAAGAAATTGGAGACAGTTTTGTTTATTTTTCTTGTCTCTAGCACAAATTTTAAAGCACTGCTTGGTCAGTCTTTTTTCGTGGAATAAGGTTGAAGTGTATTTATTGTTAGAATGTGGTCTAGCCAGTCAGATTTCTACAAAATGGAGATAACAAACATAATGTCATATTCTTAGAGTATAAACTTGATAATGTTGAATTTGCCTGGTGGGAGGGCCATTTCTGTCATTACAGCAAAACCATGGTATCATTTAAAACACATATTCTGATTATGTGGTTGGGATTCTAAAACTGAAGAAATGAATGTTTTCTGTCCTTAATATATTTGCTTTATAACACCTACATGTTTGTCTGGTGTACTTCAGTGCAGTGCAACTTTTCCTTTGGTGCTTCTACCAGCAACCTGAGGAAATGTTAATAGTTCACCGAGTGCCAACAAATCTCTTAAGTACTTGAGAAGAAATTATTTCTGGGAAGCAATGCTACTTCAGAGTTAGATCCGATTTGTCAATGTCTTCCACTTTTTAAACAAAATAAAAATAATCTCAGAGGTGTATCATTTTATTGAGCATTAAAATAGTTCTTTATTTAACATTACTTAATAGTATAATAAGGGAAATTTGGAAATGAGACTTGTACTGATATTTATTATGAATAAAGCGCTGAACACATGAACTTAGAATGTGATAAGGTATGGAACACAATGAACTTAGAATGTGATAAGGTATGGAAAATGAACTTAGAATGTGATAAGGTATGGAACACATGAACTTAGAATATGATGACCAAAGAAAAAAAGTTTCTGTTATCCTACCCAGTGGACATACTGTCTCCGCACACACACACTTCACTTACTTTTCACATCTTATCTAAGAAATAACTGAATGCTTGTATTTCTCTACAGTCACTATGTAATGCTTGGCTCTGCAGTTCCCATTTCAGTCAAAGTGACAGTGTGTTCACTTTATATAGGCAAAGCTTATTTATGCATTTTGGGTAAACTCTCATTTACCCCATTCAGGGGGGATTCCTCATTTCTGGGGTGCACTTCAGAAGTTTGGAGAACTTTGCACTTAAAGTGACCCTTGAGAAAATAGTGAAATCTGAATAGCTGGCTAAAAAACACAAATCAGTTATTCAGTTTTTGGCCATCTACTCTACCACATAGTTGTTCAATGCAATGTTGAAATCTACCACCATTTTTGACACTGCAGTTTTATGGAAAGTTGCTCATCCCTGCATATAAAACAATCTGTATGGAAAAAGTATGCTTTCTTATATTAGCTCTGTAACTTTCTTCTTCTTCTGTTTTATACTCTGAACTGTCCAGAAGTTTGCAGGCTGACCAATTTTTTATCTCATATTTTTGGTCTGTTTCTTATAAAATTTGTGGTTTTCTTACAAGCTACTGAAGACTGAAATCATTAAATAATGCAGACATTTGAGGTTTATACTTCCTATTCGGCAGAAATGCATGCTTATGCAAAACATGTTATTCTACTAACTTTCTAAGTTTACAAGAGCAATATTTAAACTCTGTCCTTGATTTTGGTCCTTTATTCACCAGTTATTTTCAGCTTTGTCCAGAATTCTTGTGCTGAGAGAGTGAAAGGTACGTGTTCTACTGGTTTTATATAAGTACTCTTATGAAATGTTTTTAAAGTTCCATTTTCTTGTACTCTCTGTTGATATCCAGTCACTAGTTTCCTTTAGCTTTTATCTATTATTATTATACCCATTTATTTTTTTGAGTAAACTGCTTTATATGTAGGGGTAAGAGATGGGCAGCCATGGAGATGGAATCATCATATATGGAGGTAACAGTACTTTAACTTTACTTACTTTATGCTAAATCTCTCTCTCTTTAGTCAAATGAGTTTTCAATGAAATGGGCTCAACCATTTAAGTTTCATTGAAATGAGCTTTCAGTGAAATGACATGAGCCCATATGGACACACACACACACACACACACACACACACACACACACACACACACACACACACACACGCACACACACACACACGTATATATAAACTAAATAAAGGTATAAAAACTTTATGCAGATACAGTCTTAATATTTTTGTGACAAATAGCTGTTGTTTAAATGAACATTAATGCCACAAAGATAAATGAATTGCATCTTATTTGCCATGTTTTAATTTATCTTAACTGTACTTTCTGAAATCCTTTGTAATTGTGGCCTGTGTAAATCTGATTCATATAGAGAAATTACAGCATCCAGTCAAACAAAATATTTTGACAGGAGACCATATTACTAAAATCAGTTAATTCAGACACAAGGTGATCATGCAAGTTTCCCCTAAGCGATGATCAGAGACCAGGACTGAACCTTGGAATTATGAGGCAGATGCCGTTGCACTGATGCTGCCAACATGTACTTAACCCTGCGGCCTGATATAAGTTGTTAATAAATAACAAAACATTAACTATACTGTGTCTGACACATCTGTCTAGCTAACTAAAGGCATATTACCTGCATGAAGTGTAGTTACAGTGTGAGGAGAGCTGCTGCAGTTTGAATCTGTTGCTGTCACATCAATGACGTATGTCTGCCCACATTCTGCATCTTCTATGGTACAGGCTGTACTGGTTGTTTCACAGGAATAATTTAGTCCATTGGGAGCGACTGCTGTTGCAATGTAATTTACTGCACCTTTACTTTGATTCCACGATACAGCTATAATGTTGGTAGAACAATCGAGCTCGGCGTAACCATTTTCTGGAATGCACGGTGCTACAAGGGAAAAACAAGGTGTTAGTGTGCTGTATGCAAACTAATGGATGAATTACAGAAGTGAGAATTGTCACAGGAAGAATTAACTGCTTAACTCACAACTGTTTATTATGTCTTATTCAATATGCTTCCCCCAAGAATCTGTCCTTACTATAATATGATTTTCATTTTCTGTGCAGTGGATTCTAATATGCATCTCTGACTTGACCCACATTTCTTCACTTTTCACCCATTCCTTGTCAGAATTTGTTATAATACCCTCAGTAACTTGGATCCAAGAACAGATTTCCTTTTCTTTTGAGGAAAAAGAATTCTAATTCGGTAGTTTCAGTTTTCAACTCTGCCTTAGTCTCCCCATCCACCATTTCACCTGTGCCTTTATGCTGAACTTTCCTCTTTCATCTTTTGTTCATAAGTTCACAGGTATTTATTAAACATGGCCTCTCTACCTATGATCTGGTACCTCCTAACCTATACAAATAGACATCTCCCAATGCTCTGTATTAGATTATTTCCTCTTTAACATAAAGTGATATGCAACCAGCATCAAAATAAACTAACATACAGTATGCAGACAACTGCAACTTGGTCTTCTCAACCCACAGTCACTCCCATTTACAGATTAGAACAGAAGAAACTGTCCAGTTCATAGAATCCTGACTTCAACAATGTAAACTACTTTTAAACCTTCCAAAAAAAACAAATCTGTTACATTTCCCCCTATGCAGTAGTCTTTAAAACAGTAATACTAAACATAACTTCCTCTAATTAAAAAACGATTGAGAAAGTCAAACATACAAAACTACTAGGGACAATGATTGATGAAGTCTTCAGATCTGATCATCACATTCAGTACACTGTCCAGGAGAACAACTGGAAGTTTAGCCTGCCATACAAGGCTGAAACTTACCCTGTTTAACAAGTTAGAATAGCCACTGCAACCTTTTTTTCTTCTACCCAGTTTACTGTATTTTTCCTTAGTCTTCACAAACAAATCTACAGTCTAGGTAGCTGTCCACACTAAAACAAAACTATAAAAAATGCCAAATTTTCTACTGGTTTATACTCTAAAGCTCATCACTGAATTGAACTTGAAAAGATAAACTGACCAGACCTTTCATTCTAACTTTCCTTCCTATGCGTAACAAAAACAACCTTAAAAGAGTTACATCAACCAGCATCTAAGGATCCAAGGATCAGTATTTAACCCAACTCACAAAGCTTATGACAACCATGGAAAAGGCCTTTTCTCTATAAGTATATTACTGATATTTATTTATTTATTTATTTATTTATTTATTCTGGATATGTA
>NC_056744.1:1442881314-1442931314 GCF_019279795.1 Protopterus annectens | reverse complement strand
TGATCAATATTTGTGGTTTGTAATGTAATATTTATTTATTTAAACACACACACACACACACACACACACACACACACACACACACACACACACACACACACACACACATCTATATTTATATATATATATATATATATATATATATATATATATATATATATATATAGATATAGATAGATATTTGTGTTCTGGGAGAGTCTGACTGGGCTAGAAGCTCATTTTCAGTGTAGGTCCGAGGAGAAAAACTCAACAGAAATATAAGCAAAATACAATAATTAGATAGTAGAATAGTATACATATAGTAAGATGCAGAATACACATCATCCAGTTAGTCTACACAAAAGAAGTATTCAGTACTGTTTTCTAGTAGATACAGTTAAAAAAGAAACACACACAAGCATTTCAGTAAAGATCACTGTGAGTTGTTGTAGCAACTTTACAATTTGGTTAAGTATGATTTTTTTTTAAGTTGGTAAAGAGGGGGAAAGCATAAACGAGCGTAAAGAGGAAGAAGGTTCTGGATATGGCTAGTCTGGTATTGTCAATGAGGAATGGCTTGCTTCTGTACAGTGAGACAAGTTTAATGTGAACTTTCTTAATTGTGGTGGCTATATGTTGGTCAAATCTGAGTTTGCTGTTAATTGTCACTCCAAGGAGTTTTGTATGCCCAACTGGTTGGATGACTGCCTTGTTTGCTGAGAGAATAGTGAAAGGAGGGGTGGTCGGTGAGTGTTTGCTACTGGTAAATAGCATTAACTGTGTCTTTTTGGGGTTGAGGATTAGTTGTGATTTACATAGATATGTTTCTATATCATTAAAAGCTTGTTGGGCTACTATTTGGAGGTCTGGTAAGGTATCTGCTGGGTAGATTAAAGGTGACTCATCTGCATACTGAACTACTTCAGCATGTGTTGTGGATGAGGCTAGATCATTGGAGAAGATGGTGAAAAGAAGGGGCCCTAGTAGGGATCCTTGGGGTACTCCGACTGGGACAGGCAGAAGTGGTGAAAGTTTGGATTTCCATCATACTGCTTGTTGTCTGTCAGCAAGATAACTTAGGAACCAGGAGAGGGACATCTTTGATAGGTTAGTGAGGTAAGAGTATCAAGGTCCCTCCTCAGAGACAAGTGCAAAGAAAAACAATCAGTATGAGTAGTGGAAACCTGACGTCATGATTGTTTATAAATGTTCTCTCAAGTGCACATAAAGGAAATGTTGGTGTAAACAACTATAAGAATGGTTGAAATCAGATTTTATGGACCCAGGCAGTACAGATGTTTTTAGGAAAATGACAACAGTAGTGCCATGAGCAGTGTCAGAGTAATCTAAAGTTTTAATCAGCGCCAAAGGTAAAACAGTAACTAGAGGTTAAGGTGTCATGCATAAGCTCTATGAAAACAAGGAACTATAATGAATCATGAAGGTGTTGCAGTGATAATCGCATACTGAGTCTGATCTCTCTGGGTATAGCAAGACAGAAAACAAATTGTGGAGTATATATAGATAATATATTACAGAAGGAGCTGAATTTCAGTTTCTGGCATCCACTTACAGATACACAGATGCGCCCTTTGTTGGGAGTAAGAGACAGACGTCTAACTGAAGTGCACACAATTACAGCTTAAGCAGCAGTTTTGAATGAGTACAGTTATTATTGCATTCATTTTGCCATGTACCAAGCCTCTAAAGTGACTGAGGAGGAGAACATTGTTTTACACAAGAAATAGTGCAACACAAGGACTAGTCTGCTTTCCATCAGCAAGTCAGCTGTACATTTGTCTTTGGCAAAGACTGGGTTTGGTAGAGGGTTGTGGTTGTCAGATGGATGTTGGCAGAGATAAGGCCAGAGTAGGTTACAAAGGATTATTATTTTTTTTTTCTTTGTGGAAAGGTCAAAGGGATTTAGAGTCATAACTGGCCTTGCACTGTACCTTTGTACCTGTCTTTAACCATTACATTTCAGGCTATTGGCATTTAAAATTTATAGCAGATGGTTAGAAAAAAACAAGTTCTTTTCAAAATAGAAGTTAATTTGGTAATTAATTCACTTATGGCAGTGATAAGAAAACTTTATACTAACATAATTTAATTACTTAATAATGTATGTAGCCTTATATCTCCAAAGAAAGACATAACTTTTTAAAGAAAATCAATACATCTAGGAGATAGGCAAAATCTGACAGTAAAAAATTGTGGTGTGATACCTAAATCATATTGCCTGAGAGATGCTTATGTAGCATACTGTCATTGGTTGATATACCATTCACTTTGTATAGAAGAGCATATGTGGTTAGTTAATATCACTGCATAGCTAAGCATTATTTTAAGAAAGACCATGGAAGAGACAGTTATCCAAAAATATAGCTTGTGAATCACTGTCGGTGTTGCAGGCAAATGGGCACATTTAAAGTCGACTCTCTGTTACTGCTGCTTTCATAGCCAAGCCTCGTTACTGACCTTTCACTTCGAATAAGGTGGTTCAACCTTTCAAGGAAATCTTGGAGTAGAGGGACTGGGTCACAGGTATTGATAAACAGGACTTGTATAGCAGTTTGTGTTATTATCAGCTAGTGACGGCAGACTGGGGACATCGGTAGTGGATAGGACTTATGGCAGTCAGTGGACCAAGGAAAAAAGAGGAAGATGTCTGAAACTGCTGCAAAGGGCAACATGAATAAAATAAAGCAGCACTGTGATACATGCATCGTAGAATGAAAAACCCTCCCGCCACACAGGGACTTAATTTCATGTTCATCTAAGTTTAGGTTTCTTGTAAAAAACTGTAAAAAATATTGATTTATTATTATTATTCTTATTTATTTTTAGTGTGGTCTATTAATAAACAGTGGAATTTTTCCATTCGGCTGCCTGGAGGTTTTTCTGAGTACTTAGCGTTATCTACAGCAATTTTGTTCGTATATTCTTATTTAGTATTTGATTACTGAGAAAGTCCAACTGGGATGAGAAGCATACTCCTTTTCATCTGAGGCCTGGGGAGTAAACTCCCCATTTAAGTACTTTATACAGCAATTTCTTATACGACACAGAAAAGCTTATACATGAGAAACACAGAAAATATATCTATATATTCCACGTTGAAAAATACAACAAAAAAACAGCTTATACTGAGAAGTTTTAAATAAAAAAATATCTTATACAGAGCATTTTAAAGTAAATAAAAATCATATTGAAAAGTACATGATTTACAATGAATAAATGCAGGATGAAAGTTCACAAGGATGAGTGTAGATAGTAGAGAAACCACAATTTGTAATTTTATGAGTCTAAATGCTGAAAGGGTGTAAGAAAAGATGTGTTGTTTATTATTGGGCATGGTAGTTGTGATAGGTTACACAAAGGAAGAACATTTATTTATTTATTTTATTTTACATTTGTTAACGGGGAAATTTCGACTGGACCAGGTCTATTTTCAGCGGAGGCCCGAGGAGAAAAGCTCCAGCATCAAGTTATACAAATACAGTACATCCAGCATAATACACAAAACAGGTTACATCATGCATGCTGAGCATAGTAATATAACAAGAAATTAATAAAACACTCCAGGTAAAAAAAGATATAGAACATAGGTAAAAGACAATGTCAATTACAGTACATCCAGCATACTACAAAAAAAAACAGGTTACATCATGTATGCTGAGCATAGTAATATAACAAGAAATTAATAAAACAGTCCAGGTAAAAGAAGATATAGAACATGGGTAAAAGACAATGTCAGTTATACATTGGTAAGAGAAGAAAAATGATCAAGTAAGATTCTATAATTAAAAGTACTTGGTTAAAACATGGTTAGGTATTCATTGTTAAATAAGAGAATGTGAGAAAACTGGCAGGAGGAAGGAAAGAGAATGAACTGGTAGGAGAGAAGAAAGTGATTTGCTTAAGAGGTTTTCAGGACTAGGAAGGAGTACAACAGGAACACAAACATTTTTGAGAGAGATATTCTTTGAGAAGAAGTTTAAATTCCGGAAGATTTAAAGTATGTTTTATGTTGAGAGGATGGATTTCAGCAAGTTTGTGATGTTTATCGAGTCACCTGCTGAGTGTTTTTTTTTATTTGTTGGAGTGAGTTGAGCTTGTGAATTAGAGCTTAACGGTCTTGTAGGAGTGTAGTGTGCTAGAACGTTTTGTAATTCTGGACAATTTTCAGGTTGATAAAGTAGAATGCGAGCTGTGATTACCTGAAAAAAGGTAAGGTGATTAAGTAATTCTAACCAATGTATTTTCTTCAGTGCATGGCATTGATAGATATATGAAGGAAGGTTGGAGGCAAATTTTTCAATTTTCTTGAAGCAAGAGCTTAGGTTTGTTATAAGGTTAGGTTTTTGGCTTGTAATAGGTGGAGTACACAGTAGTGATAGTAGTAGGAAGGTAGTTGCTATGTTTTTTGGTACTATTTGTTAGGTAGAATTTGGATCTGTTTCAGGTACTAAGTTTTGGTGGTTTTTTTTTTTAATTATGTGAGATATATGACGGTTGTATTTCAAGTTATCATCTATGATTCTACTTAGCAGTTTGGGGTATTATTTTAAGGGGGTATTATCATTGGAGGCGATGGTGAAGCTTTGTTCAAGTTCATTATTGTTTTTATGGGTGAAAAACATGAGTTTTGTTTTATTAGGGCTAAGAAGGAGCTGAGAGTTGGAAAGCCATGTTTCAACAGAAGTGAAGGAGTCTAGTATACTTTTTTGTAATGATGAAATGGTAGGGACTAAGCAGTTGAGAATAGAGTTAAATGTGTATTGAATTATTGTGAAATCATTGGATGTGCTGTGTAAGGAGATGGTGTGGATACAAAAGAGTACTGGACCAAGAATGGAGCCCTCTGGTACTCCTATAGTGACAGGAAGAAATGAGGAATATGTTTTTCGCTACTTTACTGCCTGCTTCTATTCAGGCAGGTAGTTGTGGATCAAGGTTATTACAGCTTGAGAGAAATTTAATGTGGTGAGTTCAGTTAGTAGCTTTGATGTAGATTAGTATCAAACAGTTTGGATAAATCTAAGAATATGGAGGATACAACATGGCCGTTATTTCATTCTAAGTTTATATTGTTTGTGAAGCTAAAAAGGGCTGTAGTGGTGCTATGTTTAGGTCTGATGCAATGCTGAGTGCTTGTGACAATGTTGTTAGTAGTCTGATGTTATTGTTGAATGTAGACGGTTGGTGTTATGGGAAGTTGGCATTTTGTTTTTTTTTTTTTTTGTTGTTGTTCTAGTTTTCTTTGCAGCTAAGTCATTGGACATACTATAAATGTAGATTCATGTTCTGATATGTTTGGTTGCCCAAGATGCACTCAAATTAATATCTTTTTACCTCTGCCAAGTCTTGGAAACAACCATAACAGTTCTTTCAGTCCAAATGGTAGTAAAAAAAAAGGCATTACAATAATAGCAGTCTTCTTTTCTTTTATAACCCCCCACAAAAGGACTGAGCCTGATGTTTCCTTTGCCTCCTCTCACTCAGCCCGCTTCTGCTACAATAACTGCTGCCTTCTTATTCTCATGTGCACTTATGTTAGTGTTGGGTGTTTGTCTGTGGTTATCTGCTTTTATTCACATGCTGAGCATTTACTGGGTTTTCTGTAGATAATGCACAACAGTGTTCATAAAATTGTTGTCAATCATGAACAGATCGTATGCTGTGGGTAAAAATAAGATAGCAATACATAGTTATGAATAGCAGTTACATTTTCCACTTGCATACATAATGGAATCCTGGAGAAGAATACAAAGTGTATCAAAGAACTTTATTCCCACAGTTATAAGGCATATTTGTATTACATAAGTTGTCTTAATGCATATCTGTTCTGTTGGATGTTAGTGCTCAACACATATTCATAATATTATTTCTCTCCTCCAGCTTTGTACATCTGCCTACCTAAGACCAGTATAACAGATTTATGCTTGAAGCTATACAGTACAGATATACAGAAATTAATAAGAGAAATTCTCTCTCTCTCTCTCTCTCTCTCTCTCTATATATATATATATATATATATATATATATATATATACACACACACACACACACACACACACACACACACACACACACACACACACACACACACACACACACACACACACACATCTGGAAAAATGCATGTTACCTGTCTGAAGTGTAGCGACGGTCTGAATGTGGCTGTTGCATTTTGAATCGTTTGCCATCAAAGTGATAAGATACTTTTCTCCACACTGTACATCCACAAAATCACAGCTTGTGTCCGTTGTATTGCAAGAATAACTGTCACCATCTTCAGAGACTGCACTTGCAATATAAAGTTGTGCGCCATTACTCTGACCCCAGTAGATGGATATAACATTGCTGGCACAGCCCAGTGTAGCTCTGGCATTTGGTGGGCTACAGGGTGCTAAAAGGAAAATAGCAAAATCAATGTTTAAAATGTAGTTTGCCTATAATACTGAACAATTCAGTTTCCTTTTAGGACCCTTTTTCAGGCTAACAAATTACTAACAAATTACTAAAACAGAGTCTATTGTTGAAGAAGTAAAGTTATGAAAAAAAAACTATATGTTTACCATAATGGAACAAGTAAATGTGCTTCATCAGCAACATTCATGACTTGCAAATTAATTTATCTTATGAAGGGTCCCTGTAATGAAGATGAATTACCATTTCATGAATCACAAAATGCAGAGTGATTAAGAGAGAAAGCTAACAATCAAATTCATGGCAAAATAAGCCCATATAGGAGCTTCTGTTGATAAACTACTGGCTATATACACACACACACACACACACACACACACACACACACACACACACACACACACACACACACACACACACACACATATATATATATATGTGTGTGTATATATATGTATGGATCTACTTCACTTGACCTAAAACTCATTTGACTGATTTGACTGACACCCATTTGACCAACACCCAATTGATCTAAATTTCATTTGACTGGCAACTCATTTGACTGACTCCCATTTCACTGACAGCTTACAATGCTGAATTTCAACATACTAAATCTTAAACCATAGACAGTCACACTTAGAACACCAATAACTAACCTTTTTCAGAACTTAAAAACTACTTACTTGCCCTCTTAACAGAAACAGGACAATGTACAACCAAACTAGGTGGGGGGGCTATGCCCCACACTCCCCAATGTGGGGGGCTGTGTCCCCCAACCCTCCCCAATTATATATACTAACTCCAGGATCACAGTGGGGAAAAGGCATATACCTTTAACTTGCCTTACAGTACTCTACATGCTGCCACTACTGCTGGGAACTCACAAAACATTCGCCAAATTACTTTAGATACTTCCCATAAAAATGTAAAGAGACAAACCCACATTTAGAAACACTACAGCACTACTTTCTACATGACTATTGGAATTCTAACAGTCAGCACTGTAAGTTACAGTAATTATTTTTATCACAAGCGAGTCACAGGTGAAGGAAAACCCACAAATCTATGTCTTAAATGAAGGTGAAATGGGAGTCAGTCAGACGAGTTGTCAGTCAAATGAAATTTAGGTCAAGTGAAGTAGACCCATGTATATATATATATATATATATATATAAAAAAAAAAAAATATATATATATATGTGTATATATATATATATATATATATATATATATATATATATATATATATATATATATATATGTATATGTTTTGTTTGTATGAGGAAGCCCCATATACTTTTTTTGATTATTACAGAAGGTGTAGTATCTTTTCTATGGTTTAGTGAGTCTCGCTGTGAAAGAGCGAGAGAATCTATGCTGGAGTATTCAGTAGAACTTGCCATAGCCATTATTTTTTAGTGGTAGTTTACATCTTACACTTACAAGTACATCTGCATTTTTTGCTCAAAGTGATATGCAAATCATAAGGGCTGTGATATTTTTCAAGGTAAGCATTTTTCTGCACTTAAAAAATTACCTGAAATGACTTCCACAGAAGTGCTTGGAGAACTATTGCAGTCCAGTCCTGTTGCTACAACAGATATGTTGTACGTTTCTCCAGATTGCAGGTCTGAGCTAGAACAGTGTGTGTCACTTGTGCTGCACAAGAGTGCTGGCCCATCCGTTCCTTCCACTGTCACGAGATAGGAAACTGTTCCAGCGCTGGGCCTCCATGACAACGACACTATGTTTGAACTCTCTATAGCACAGAAACTGTACTACCTTCCTGAGATAACTCTAGCACTTCAGCACCTAATTCAGCCCCACATTTCCTCTAGATCCTTAAGATCTAGTAACCAGAACCTCATAACTGTCATCAAACATAAAAACAAAGCTGGTAAGTCCCTCTTTGCCAACACCATTGCCAAAACCTGGAACACACTACCAAGCCAAATAACTTCTACCACCTCCTTTAGTCAATTCAAAAACCTCCTGAAAACCCACTATTTAAGTAACTGGCTATGCTCATGCCACTCACCAGGCTAATCCATACCAAGAGAATTTGTCAGGGTACAGCTATGTATAAACAGTTTCTTCCCTGAAAGCTTCCAAACCCGTATACATTTACCTTACAAAACGTATAACTGCAAAAGAAAAAAAATGTACCTCTGATTGTCTACTGTAAGAAATGTTAATCACTAGCATGATGTCCTGTTTTGAGTGTGTATATACATATATATATATAAAGATATATATATATATATATATATATATATATATATATATATATATATATATATATATATATACTATATGTATGTTTATCACCAGCATGTTGTCCTGATGTGTATATATGCCATATGTATGTTCTACTTCTTTTTACTCTCATGTAATGTATTGTAATGTGAAGCTTTTCTCCCCGGGCCTCCGCTGAAAATGGACCTGTGTCCAGTCGGACTTTCCCGGTAAACAAATGTAAAATAAAAATAAAATAAATAAATAAGCAAAAATACAGCGAGACTAAAGAAAAATCAAAGGATACTCTACAAGATAGAGTCAGTCTACAATAGTTATATGTCCATAAGGGATGATCAGTGAACCCCCTATGATGTCCTCACTAACAGGTTTGTAAACGTTTTTTCAGATGGCACTGTTTTACCTGTGTTCTCTGGTTTGGTCCTACATACATTTGCTGTGGGGTGTGTTTACTTTTTATGTCACTGGAAGCAGTAATATGCAGACAAACTTTATAGCTGAATGAGGAGTTATAAGATCAAGTGGAAAGCTGAGCAGAGTGAACAGTTATTAAGCACTCTGTGAGGGAGTCATGAGACACAACAGTACAGTACAGTATGACCTACTGTACAGGTTACCACAGTTGAGGGTGCAGTTGGAGCTGTTAGAGGAATTTAGATGACTAGATCATTATTCTTTAAATGGCTGATGTTGAAGTTGATAAAATCTAAGTAAAACAGTTATCATAAAAATAGGAAAGGACCACTGCCAGATATAGGAACATAACTGAGATAGGTTGGATGTAAAAGGAAAAAAAAGCAGTGAAGGTTCTGGAAGGAGCTTAGCCAGAGGCAGTCAGAGAACATCTCAGGCATGACACAGACAGAAGTGTAATCAGAAGGAGGAGCACAAGTGTAGGAGCTAAAAAAAGAAGTGAGTGAGTCTGGTGATAAGGTGTACCAATAGTTTAGCAGCATTGTGGCTCAGGTACTTTTGGGATAGAGCAGGGTGTGGGTCTTGTTGGGGGTGGTGAACCTAGTGATTGAGGTTTGGGGATTAAAATAACTTTGGTCAGTTAGCTGGCATGAAAGGATGAGCATGTCCAAACTAGACTGAGGTGGAGCAGAATAGTACCTGTAGCAGACAGAAAGGACCAAATTGCAAACAGCACTGGAAGGCAGGTAGACAAGTCTAATTATTAAGGCAATGTAGGCAAAGGAAAAACAGAGATTTAAGAGAGGAGTGAAGTGATAGCAGACACAAGCAACAGGGCAAAGACAGTAGCATGGGCAATAGCAATAGTGACAGGCAACTTATAGAATTTATAGGAAAGAAGTAACAGCAGCTCACAGGACATGCTGAGGTAACTAAGGCTGAAGGCATTAGGTTAGAGTGGGAAGCAGAGGAAAGATGCAGAACATGAAATCAGGAGGGTTTTGGACAAAGGGAAACAGAGAACACCAGAAAATCAGGAGGAACTGGGAATGAAAGAAGGGCCAAGCCAGTAAGAACTGGTGGGAGGAACAAAGACAGCCAAGCACAAGCAACCAACAAGGAAATGGCAGGGAGATAAAGTATAGGCAACCTAGTAAGGAGGCGTATTAGTATAGAGAGCATTGGGGAGGGCAAAGGCACTATAGTAGCAGCAGACAGAATGCTGGGAATATACTAAAGGTGACAGACTCCAGAAGAAGAGGTAATATTTTCAGTCTTCAGAGACATAGTCGGACCACATCTTGGGCACTGTGAGCTGCTGTAAGGGCCAAAGAAAGAAATATCAGGCTATTGGAAGCAATCCAGAGGAAAGACCCTAGGGTGATCCATGAAATGAAGGGGAAAGATTATGACCAGAGATCAGAGGAGCTGGTGTTCTACTCAAATGTGACCAAAGAGATTGAAGAACATTACAGTGATGCAAAAGACCATGTCAGGAAGAAGTGAAGGGGTCATTTTGTACGAGAAAGGCAGAGACAGCAGGAAAAAGGGGAAACAGGCTGCAGATTATAGAGACTAGCCACTCTCTGGATTTCTGAAAGTACTTCACAGAAAAAGGTTGAAGACCCAAGAACAGATTACTGGAATGACTGGTTTAGAAGGAATTCAAAGAGACATTCTCAGAACATTAGACAGGTAGAGAAACAGTGAGGGTGACTATAGGGATTGAAGAAAGGTAGCATTAAATGTACTTAAAGGACTGACTAGGTAAGCTTATTGTCTCCTACCACCATCAAAGGAGTATGATGCAGTAGATGGCAGGAGGGTTAACAAATGGGTAGTAAGAGTCCTGATACATTGGAACCATATTTCAAAAAGGATTAGGCAGGGTGGGAAGGTGGACATGATAAACCGTGTAGTAGCTAGGATGAAACCCAGGCTAATGTTAAAGAAAGCAGAACAAATACTGATCAAAGTGACCAAAAAAGTAGAATACTAACATGGTTCACTATCAAAATAATGAAAACCCTAACCATGAATGTTCACATCCCTGAACCAGAACAGAGGAAACTGTTAGGCCAACTGCTCTGAATGTTGAATTGTTCGCAAGGCAAGAATCGACATTCAACAACTTCTGTGCTACTCACCATCCGGACAAAACACTGTTGCCAATTCATATAGATGTCTACTGATTCCCCTGCATCTCCCATCTCCTGCTAATTAAATATTCTAACTCCAAGATCACACTACAGTGAGGAAAAGGGTACTTTTCCCGATCATCATTGTAGTGCGGTCCAATTGAAAACAGGGACACTCAAAACAGAGAACGGGAGCTACATGTCAACATTTTGGAGTTGACAGGATTTTTGATAGCAATTTTGCCTTTTTTCACTTTTACCCTCAACCTTCTGACTGATGGTAAGGTGAGTTTTACAATTTGATTGTAAGCCTACTCTCATGTGTAGCATCCTGTCAGGATGGATCACAAAGGAAGGAGTGAGAAGGGCCAAAGAAATAACAATAATATGGAAGAAGCAGGTGTATGGTAGTATATCAGAAGTACTATCGGCATAAAAAGTGAGCAAAGACAAAACAGATCAGTTCTCTCACTGACCATGGGAGTAGAAAAACAGGTAACATTTTGGCAAAGTGGGAAGTTGGAGATGATATGCAGCAAAGGGAGGATTTATGTGTATGTGACAGATTTCACTTCTGCTAGAGGAGAAAGTGGTATGAAATTGGTGTTAGAAACTTGACTCTCAACAGCCATACCTTTAAAGTGAAGTATCACATTTCATTATAAACTCACTCAAGATTTAACTGTTGAACATAAACAACTCTAAGCTTCAGCTCCATGAAGCATGTTTAGAAAAGCTTTTATTTAAGGAGGTCATGTCTCCCATACACCACACATGTAGGCAGAGTGTTTATTTAAGGAGGGCATGTCTCCCATACACCACACATGTAGGCAGAGTGTTTATTTAAGGAGGGCATGTCTCCCATACACCACACATGTAGGCAGAGTGTTTATTTAAGGAGGGCATGTCTCCCATACACCACACATGAAGGCAGAGTGTTTATTTAAGGAGGGCATGTCTCCCATACACCACACATGTAGGCAGAGTGTTTATTTAAGGAGGGCATGTCTCCCATACACCACACATGTAGGCAGAGTGTTTATTTAAGGAGGGCATGTCTCCCATACACCACACATGTAGGCAGAGTGTTTATTTAAGGAGGGCATGTCTCCCATACACCACACATGTAGGCAGAGTGTTTATTTAAGGAGGGCATGTCTCCCATACACCACACATGTAGGCAGAGTGTTTATTTAAGGAGGGCATGTCTCCCATACACCACACATGTAGGCAGAGTGTTTATTTAAGGAGGGCATGTCTCCCATACACCACATGTAGGCAGAGTGTTTATTTAAGGAGGCATGTCTCCCATACACCACACATGTAGGCAGAGTGTTTATTTAAGGAGGGCATGTCTCCCATACACCACACATGTAGGCAGAGTGTTTATTTAAGGAGGGCATGTCTCCCATACACCACACATGTAGGCAGAGTGTTTATTTAAGGAGGGCATGTCTCCCATACACCACACATGTAGGCAGAGTGTTTATTTAAGGAGGGCATGTCTCCCATACACCACACATGTAGGCAGAGTGTTTATTTAAGGAGGGCATGTCTCCCATACACCACACATGTAGGCAGAGTGTTTATTTAAGGAGGGCATGTCTCCCATACACCACACATGTAGGCAGAGTGTTTATTTAAGGAGGGCATGTCTCCCATACACCACACATGTAGGCAGAGTGTTTATTTAAGGAGGGCATGTCTCCCATACACCACACATGTAGGCAGAGTGTTTATTTAAGGAGGGCATGTCTCCCATACACCACACATGTAGGCAGAGTGTTTATTTAAGGAGGGCATGTCTCCCATACACCACACATGTAGGCAGAGTGTTTATTTAAGGAGGGCATGTCTCCCATACACCACACATGTAGGCAGAGTGTTTATTTAAGGAGGGCATGTCTCCCATACACCACACATGTAGGCAGAGTGTTTATTTAAGGAGGGCATGTCTCCCATACACCACACATGTAGGCAGAGTGTTTATTTAAGGAGGGCATGTCTCCCATACACCACACATGTAGGCAGAGTGTTTATTTAAGGAGGGCATGTCTCCCATACACCACACATGTAGGCAGAGTGTTTATTTAAGGAGGGCATGTCTCCCATACACCACACATGTAGGCAGAGTGTTTATTTAAGGAGGGCATGTCTCCCATACACCACACATGTAGGCAGAGTGTTTATTTAAGGAGGGCATGTCTCCCATACACCACACATGTAGGCAGAGTGTTTATTTAAGGAGGGCATGTCTCCCATACACCACACATGTAGGCAGAGTGTTTATTTAAGGAGGGCATGTCTCCCATACACCACACATGTAGGCAGAGTGTTTATTTAAGGAGGGCATGTCTCCCATACACCACACATGTAGGCAGAGTGTTTATTTAAGGAGGGCATGTCTCCCATACACCACACATGTAGGCAGAGTGTTTATTTAAGGAGGGCATGTCTCCCATACACCACACATGTAGGCAGAGTGTTTATTTAAGGAGGGCATGTCTCCCATACACCACACATGTAGGCAGAGTGTTTATTTAAGGAGGGCATGTCTCCCATACACCACACATGTAGGCAGAGTGTTTATTTAAGGAGGGCATGTCTCCCATACACCACACATGTAGGCAGAGTGTTTATTTAAGGAGGGCATGTCTCCCATACACCACACATGTAGGCAGAGTGTTTATTTAAGGAGGGCATGTCTCCCATACACCACACATGTAGGCAGAGTGTTTATTTAAGGAGGGCATGTCTCCCATACACCACACATGTAGGCAGAGTGTTTATTTAAGGAGGGCATGTCTCCCATACACCACACATGTAGGCAGAGTGTTTATTTAAGGAGGGCATGTCTCCCATACACCACACATGTAGGCAGAGTGTTTATTTAAGGAGGGCATGTCTCCCATACACCACACATGTAGGCAGAGTGTTTATTTAAGGAGGGCATGTCTCCCATACACCACACATGTAGGCAGAGTGTTTATTTAAGGAGGGCATGTCTCCCATACACCACACATGTAGGCAGAGTGTTTATTTAAGGAGGGCATGTCTCCCATACACCACACATGTAGGCAGAGTGTTTATTTAAGGAGGGCATGTCTCCCATACACCACACATGTAGGCAGAGTGTTTATTTAAGGAGGGCATGTCTCCCATACACCACACATGTAGGCAGAGTGTTTATTTAAGGAGGGCATGTCTCCCATACACCACACATGTAGGCAGAGTGTTTATTTAAGGAGGGCATGTCTCCCATACACCACACATGTAGGCAGAGTGTTTATTTAAGGAGGGCATGTCTCCCATACACCACACATGTAGGCAGAGTGTTTATTTAAGGAGGGCATGTCTCCCATACACCACACATGTAGGCAGAGTGTTTATTTAAGGAGGGCATGTCTCCCATACACCACACATGTAGGCAGAGTGTTTATTTAAGGAGGGCATGTCTCCCATACACCACACATGTAGGCAGAGTGTTTATTTAAGGAGGGCATGTCTCCCATACACCACACATGTAGGCAGAGTGTTTATTTAAGGAGGGCATGTCTCCCATACACCACACATGTAGGCAGAGTGTTTATTTAAGGAGGGCATGTCTCCCATACACCACACATGTAGGCAGAGTGTTTATTTAAGGAGGGCATGTCTCCCATACACCACACATGTAGGCAGAGTGTTTATTTAAGGAGGGCATGTCTCCCATACACCACACATGTAGGCAGAGTGTTTATTTAAGGAGGGCATGTCTCCCATACACCACACATGTAGGCAGAGTGTTTATTTAAGGAGGGCATGTCTCCCATACACCACACATGTAGGCAGAGTGTTTATTTAAGGAGGGCATGTCTCCCATACACCACACATGTAGGCAGAGTGTTTATTTAAGGAGGGCATGTCTCCCATACACCACACATGTAGGCAGAGTGTTTATTTAAGGAGGGCATGTCTCCCATACACCACACATGTAGGCAGAGTGTTTATTTAAGGAGGGCATGTCTCCCATACACCACACATGTAGGCAGAGTGTTTATTTAAGGAGGGCATGTCTCCCATACACCACACATGTAGGCAGAGTGTTTATTTAAGGAGGGCATGTCTCCCATACACCACACATGTAGGCAGAGTGTTTATTTAAGGAGGGCATGTCTCCCATACACCACACATGTAGGCAGAGTGTTTATTTAAGGAGGGCATGTCTCCCATACACCACACATGTAGGCAGAGTGTTTATTTAAGGAGGGCATGTCTCCCATACACCACACATGTAGGCAGAGTGTTTATTTAAGGAGGGCATGTCTCCCATACACCACACATGTAGGCAGAGTGTTTATTTAAGGAGGGCATGTCTCCCATACACCACACATGTAGGCAGAGTGTTTATTTAAGGAGGGCATGTCTCCCATACACCACACATGTAGGCAGAGTGTTTATTTAAGGAGGGCATGTCTCCCATACACCACACATGTAGGCAGAGTGTTTATTTAAGGAGGGCATGTCTCCCATACACCACACATGTAGGCAGAGTGTTTATTTAAGGAGGGCATGTCTCCCATACACCACACATGTAGGCAGAGTGTTTATTTAAGGAGGGCATGTCTCCCATACACCACACATGTAGGCAGAGTGTTTATTTAAGGAGGGCATGTCTCCCATACACCACACATGTAGGCAGAGTGTTTATTTAAGGAGGGCATGTCTCCCATACACCACACATGTAGGCAGAGTGTTTATTTAAGGAGGGCATGTCTCCCATACACCACACATGTAGGCAGAGTGTTTATTTAAGGAGGGCATGTCTCCCATACACCACACATGTAGGCAGAGTGTTTATTTAAGGAGGGCATGTCTCCCATACACCACACATGTAGGCAGAGTGTTTATTTAAGGAGGGCATGTCTCCCATACACCACACACATGTAGGCAGAGTGTTTATTTAAGGAGGGCATGTCTCCCATACACCACACATGTAGGCAGAGTGTTTATTTAAGGAGGGCATGTCTCCCATACACCACACATGTAGGCAGAGTGTTTATTTAAGGAGGGCATGTCTCCCATACACCACACATGTAGGCAGAGTGTTTATTTAAGGAGGGCATGTCTCCCATACACCACACATGTAGGCAGAGTGTTTATTTAAGGAGGGCATGTCTCCCATACACCACACATGTAGGCAGAGTGTTTATTTAAGGAGGGCATGTCTCCCATACACCACACATGTAGGCAGAGTGTTTATTTAAGGAGGGCATGTCTCCCATACACCACACATGTAGGCAGAGTGTTTATTTAAGGAGGGCATGTCTCCCATACACCACACATGTAGGCAGAGTGTTTATTTAAGGAGGGCATGTCTCCCATACACCACACATGTAGGCAGAGTGTTTATTTAAGGAGGGCATGTCTCCCATACACCACACATGTAGGCAGAGTGTTTATTTAAGGAGGGCATGTCTCCCATACACCACACATGTAGGCAGAGTGTTTATTTAAGGAGGGCATGTCTCCCATACACCACACATGTAGGCAGAGTGTTTATTTAAGGAGGGCATGTCTCCCATACACCACACATGTAGGCAGAGTGTTTATTTAAGGAGGGCATGTCTCCCATACACCACACATGTAGGCAGAGTGTTTATTTAAGGAGGGCATGTCTCCCATACACCACACATGTAGGCAGAGTGTTTATTTAAGGAGGGCATGTCTCCCATACACCACACATGTAGGCAGAGTGTTTATTTAAGGAGGGCATGTCTCCCATACACCACACATGTAGGCAGAGTGTTTATTTAAGGAGGGCATGTCTCCCATACACCACACATGTAGGCAGAGTGTTTATTTAAGGAGGGCATGTCTCCCATACACCACACATGTAGGCAGAGTGTTTATTTAAGGAGGGCATGTCTCCCATACACCACACATGTAGGCAGAGTGTTTATTTAAGGAGGGCATGTCTCCCATACACCACACATGTAGGCAGAGTGTTTATTTAAGGAGGGCATGTCTCCCATACACCACACATGTAGGCAGAGTGTTTATTTAAGGAGGGCATGTCTCCCATACACCACACATGTAGGCAGAGTGTTTATTTAAGGAGGGCATGTCTCCCATACACCACACATGTAGGCAGAGTGTTTATTTAAGGAGGGCATGTCTCCCATACACCACACATGTAGGCAGAGTGTTTATTTAAGGAGGCGATGTCTCCCATACACCACACATGTAGGCAGAGTGTTTATTTAAGGAGGGCATGTCTCCCATACACCACACATGTAGGCAGAGTGTTTATTTAAGGAGGGCATGTCTCCCATACACCACACATGTAGGCAGAGTGTTTATTTAAGGAGGGCATGTCTCCCATACACCACACATGTAGGCAGAGTGTTTATTTAAGGAGGGCATGTCTCCCATACACCACACATGTAGGCAGAGTGTTTATTTAAGGAGGGCATGTCTCCCATACACCACACATGTAGGCAGAGTGTTTATTTAAGGAGGGCATGTCTCCCATACACCACACATGTAGGCAGAGTGTTTATTTAAGGAGGGCATGTCTCCCATACACCACACATGTAGGCAGAGTGTTTATTTAAGGAGGGCATGTCTCCCATACACCACACATGTAGGCAGAGTGTTTATTTAAGGAGGGCATGTCTCCCATACACCACACATGTAGGCAGAGTGTTTATTTAAGGAGGGCATGTCTCCCATACACCACACATGTAGGCAGAGTGTTTATTTAAGGAGGGCATGTCTCCCATACACCACACATGTAGGCAGAGTGTTTATTTAAGGAGGGCATGTCTCCCATACACCACACATGTAGGCAGAGTGTTTATTTAAGGAGGGCATGTCTCCCATACACCACACATGTAGGCAGAGTGTTTATTTAAGGAGGGCATGTCTCCCATACACCACACATGTAGGCAGAGTGTTTATTTAAGGAGGGCATGTCTCCCATACACCACACATGTAGGCAGAGTGTTTATTTAAGGAGGCATGTCTCCCATACACCACACATGTAGGCAGAGTGTTTATTTAAGGAGGGCATGTCTCCCATACACCACACATGTAGGCAGAGTGTTTATTTAAGGAGGGCATGTCTCCCATACACCACACATGTAGGCAGAGTGTTTATTTAAGGAGGGCATGTCTCCCATACACCACACATGTAGGCAGAGTGTTTATTTAAGGAGGGCATGTCTCCCATACACCACACATGTAGGCAGAGTGTTTATTTAAGGAGGGCATGTCTCCCATACACCACACATGTAGGCAGAGTGTTTATTTAAGGAGGGCATGTCTCCCATACACCACACATGTAGGCAGAGTGTTTATTTAAGGAGGGCATGTCTCCCATACACCACACATGTAGGCAGAGTGTTTATTTAAGGAGGGCATGTCTCCCATACACCACACATGTAGGCAGAGTGTTTATTTAAGGAGGGCATGTCTCCCATACACCACACATGTAGGCAGAGTGTTTATTTAAGGAGGGCATGTCTCCCATACACCACACATGTAGGCAGAGTGTTTATTTAAGGAGGCATGTCTCCCATACACCACACATGTAGGCAGAGTGTTTATTTAAGGAGGGCATGTCTCCCATACACCACACATGTAGGCAGAGTGTTTATTTAAGGAGGGCATGTCTCCCATACACCACACATGTAGGCAGAGTGTTTATTTAAGGAGGGCATGTCTCCCATACACCACACATGTAGACAGAGTGTTTATTTAAGGAGGGCATGTCTCCCATACACCACACATGTAGGCAGAGTGTTTATTTAAGGAGGGCATGTCTCCCATACACCACACATGTAGGCAGAGTGTTTATTTAAGGAGGGCATGTCTCCCATACACCACACATGTAGGCAGAGTGTTTATTTAAGGAGGGCATGTCCCCCATACACCACACATGTAGGCAGAGTGTTTATTTAAGGAGGGCATGTCTCCCATACACCACACATGTAGGCAGAGTGTTTATTTAAGGAGGGCATGTCTCCCATACACCACACATGTAGGCAGAGTGTTGCCTTACCTTTGCTTTCTTTATATAGAGTAACTTTGTGGTTGAACAACTGGGAAGAAAATTGGAAAGCAAAGTCCCCCCCCCACATACAGTGAATCACTGCATTTCAGTAATAGAAATCGCACTGGCAATGATTTGTAATAACAGAAATGATCCGTGAGTTCAGTGTAAGAGGTCTGAATTTGTGGAGTTGAAACTTTGTCTCATTGACATTCAATGAAGTGCATAATAATGGGTTTTGGGAAGAGGGAAAGAGTTACAGAGGTAACAATGCTAACCATTGCACCACCATGGCCGCCCCGAAGACAGAAACAGAATTAAGTAAATGAATTAATGATGGGATGAATTAAGGCAGAAATCTTGAATGATTCCTTCATATCAGTATTCAACAAAACAACCACACATTCACTCATAATTAACTCATATTTATTACTTAAATTTAGCACTTTTGTTCCACACAGTAACATGAAACTTCATCAGAATCAAAGGCATTTAATTTCCTGTCTGTTTAAAGCTACTGAGTTCTAGCACACTAACTACAACCCACAAATTGCAATGAACGAATTTCATTTATGTTAAAATTCTTTGAACTGATGAAGTTCTGTTATATAAAATAATACATGTCAAATCAAAGGAAAACTGACTTATAATAAATAATAAAATGCCGATTAGGGAAGATCTGCCAGCAGAGTATGTCAATCAGTGGATAGACTTAAACCCAAAAATAGGTATGAAATACCTGGAAATGCTGATTAATATGAACAAAAATATACATTCTCTATTTTTTCTTAAATTTAATACTATACAAGATAACTTGATTAAAGAAAATGATATTTAAAAAAAACATAAAACCAAAAAGCTCCAGAGAGATGGAAAAGATTACAAAAGAGGAGTCGTATGCCTGAGACAAGAACTGCAGGATATTAACCAGTTGGCCAAGGAAGAAGATAATCAAAGAGAAAGGCGATTGCCTAGTCAGAACAATACAGAAGGAGTTGATACCAGAAAATCTGAAAGGCTGGCCCATAAAAGACAAGGTAACCAACCACAAGAAAGAAGAGACTGTTTTCGAAATATGGAGCCAAATAATACAGTAACCACGAAAAGTGCAGGTGCCAAAAAAACAAGTAAAAAACAAACACCAAATCCACACCGGAAGAGACCACAGGAGCAATAAATTAGCGTATTCTTCCTCTAATCACCGCTTTCATCCAGAAGACTTTTTCAGAACAATACATGATAAAACACTAGTAAAAAAACCTCTTTAAATACAACTCTTAAAAGCAGCAAACCATCAATTGGCAATTAAAGCAAATTACTTAATTAACCAACTTAAAATCAGAATTTAAAGAAACATAAACACAGTGCAGTAGGGTTATAAAAAAACATTCATTTTAACACATAACCTACGATTTTTTAAAAAACACAATGTTTATTACATCATTAAGGCCAGTTTTTTTGTCTACCTGTAACCTTATCTACCATCTGGCTTTTCTCTGTTCCAAAACGTTTTTAAATTCTCCACCTCTAAAGTCTGGCTTGCCCTGTTTTAAAATGGAAAATAAAAATGTGTTAAAACCTACACACTCTTGACTGTGTTTATACAGGGCATGTTTTTTGTCTTTCCTTTTTATACTATAAATATGCTCCCTAATTCTCTTGTTTAGGTTTCTGGTCGTCATCCCCACATAAAATTTTTGACATTTGTCACACACTGCCATGTAAACTAACCCCGTGGTCTTGCAAGTATAAACTCCTTGAACACTAATGGTGTAGGGTATGTGTGGTAGTGCAATGTATGGCCCTTCCAAAATGAACCTGCACATTCCATGATCTTTACACTTGTACATGCCCCGGGATTTGTTTGTCTTAAATCCATCTGTAGACATCTTATCCTTTCCCTTTTCTAACAGTGTTTTTAAACTGAAATTGTACAAATTTGAGTTTCACTCCTACTAGTTGTAACAAATCATGGTTTCCCTCAATAATCTTCCAGTTTTGTTCAATAATATTTCTAATACACATAGAATCTGAGGTCATCTCCATATTAAAACAGAGGTGATTATCTCCCCCACCATCACTTTTGGAGTTGCTAATAATAGCCTGCTTCAAAATAGGTGGATAACTAGTGTCCTTCCTGTCCCGGATGTTTGTAGCCAGTTCTCTCAAAAAGTTTTTACAATAATCTCTAATACAGTAAATTATAAAGGACAAGGATAGGTTTTCAGCCTGTAAAAATCTATCAAAGAACTGGGATTGGGAACAGAACATGGGCACAAGTTGCAGAACCCATGAGCAATGCACAGGGAAATGGATTTTATCAAAAGAACTGGAACCAGAAAGTCAAGGGGAAAGGACAGAGATAAATTACCAAAAAATCTTAGGTATGTCTAATGTAAGTTTTAAAACTGTGAACCTGCCCAAAGTTTTTTTAAACAATTTTGACTGTAATGTTTTAAAAAAAGGGTTGGACGTTTGTTAAAGTGAAAAGGGCAGATAAGTGTGATACTGTGAATGATTTAAGAGATTATGTTAGAAAATTGTATCTAAAGTTTCTTTTTCCAAACAGTGGAGTAAGAGCTAACAAACTATGTAAACCCAGTGTATTTAATCCACCTTAATGGCCAGAAGTAGAAGCTTTTTTAAATGTTACTGAAGTACATATAAGAGAGTTTCTGAATAACAAACCAAAAAGAAAATATTACAACATGACGACTAAAGAAGGGCTGTTTTCTAAGAAATTTTAAACAATGATAATTTGATTGTGACCAAAGCTGACAAAGGTAATACCATTGTCATTTTAGATAGAGAAATGTATAAAGATAAGATGACAGAAATGCTGGCTGATAGTGACTTTTATAAAAACGTGATGTTTATAGATATTCAAAAAGCATATTCTATGCTTGATATGTTCATTAATGATTGAGTGTGTAATAAGATGATCAACACAGAAATTATGGGGTATTTAGAAACACCTAACCCCAAGATTAGTAAAATTTTTGGATTACCTGTAGTCCATAAATTATTAGATGATTCACCACTGTTACATGCAATAAGTGCAAAACAGAAACAATCACCATTTATGTTGATAAAATATTACAAGATTTTGTATCCAAAGCTGATTCTCATACAAGAAATACCTTTGATTTTAAAAACAAAATTAAAGAAGTCAAAATATTAGAGTCTGACTTGTTGGTTACACTAGATATACAATGTTTATATACAGTTATACAGAACAAAGATGGAATGGATATAGTCAGACTGGAATTGATTGATTCGAAAATAATTTCTCCAGAAAAAGTGAGTTTGATTATGGAAATACTAGACATTATCCTGTCATACAATTTTTTTTTTTAATTTAATGGAAATTTTTTTCAACAGATCAATGGGGTAGCTATGGCTGCTGCAATGGCACCCAGCTATGCCAATATGTTCATGAATAATGGGAAAAGGCAAATATTTATTCAAGTGCTTATTTTAAAAATGTCTTCACATGTAAATGTTTTATCAATGATATTTTTTTAATTCGGAGAGGGGATGTCAAACTATTCCATGATTTTTTAAATTACATAAACAATGTTTGTGTATATTTAAATTTATATCTAACTGGAACATATGCAGCTTGCACATCTTAGATGTAGTGGAGTCTGGAAAATTGTTAACAAATACATATAAAAAAAAATACAAAATAATATGTGTTTGAACTTTGAAAGTATGCACTCTAAGAGAACAAAGGTCAACATACTAAGAAGTCAGCTCAATAGAGTTGACATGCTGACAGATAACGATTCAGATTTTATTACTGAAAGTAATGCACTGTGTGAAAGATTTCTAAGAAGAGGATATCCTAGAGAAATAGTTAATGAAAAGCTGAGAGAAACTTTAGTAGAAAGAAATAGAGGGGAGGAGAAACCTGATAGAAATAAGAATAGCAATCAGTATGATACTCCCATGCAAGTGATCAGTAGCATAGATGAGAAGGCTATCAAAAACATCATCTGGAAAGTACTGAGTAGCATTCCAGGGGATAAAAAAGTGATAGGTGAGAGACCATTGTTTCTGGGCAAAAAGGGGGAAAAGTTTCAAAAATGTATTTCAGTCCAAATTGAACCTTCCCCAAGGAAAATATAAAAAGGAATGTTTAGATGTCATGATTGTAATTTTTGTTCTTATTTATACACAGGAATTACAGAGTTAAAAGTTAACAATGTTAATATTAATCAAAATATGCTGTATATTTGATAGTATGTGCTTCATGTAATGCATTCTACACTGGAAGAACCACTAGGGACCTTTGTCATAGAATGTATGAACATTTAAACACAACTGAAATCAAGGATGAACAAAATGCCCTTAGAAAACATTACAGAAACAGCGGATGTAAAGTTGATTTTAAAGTTGTTGTTTTAAATCAAATTGTCAACTATGAAGATTTATTTGATTCAGAGTTGGACTGGAGGGAATATGCATGGCAGGTGAAACTAAATACATGTTACCCTCCAGGTCTAAATGACAAAGAGAATTTTAAAGTGTTTTTAAGGAAGAAAAGAATAAAGCATTCATTGAAATTATATAATTAAGTTAATTGCATGAATAAGGTGTTAAATTATAGTTCATTCAGTCTAAAGAAATCTCGAAAAGAGATGAAAGCGCTTACTGAATAGTGAAATAAAGTTCTTGTGTCCTATTATAAGCAGGTTTTCTTTTGATTCACTCTATTTTTAATACGGCTTAGTATTTCTGTTTTTTGTTTCAAAATAATTGTTGTTGTTGTCTTTCGGCTTTTCCCGGTTAGGGGTCACCACAGTGGAACTCCGGTCCGCTAATGATTGGCAGTAGATTTTCACAAACGCTGATATGCCAGCTCGACCTTCAACCTTCAATGAAGGCACGCCCATTTACGCATGTCTTTTGAATGCCCACCCAACCGCGGAGAGGGCATGCAGAATCCACACAGAAGGCACTATTTGTAATAAGTAAAATTTATAATATATATATATATATATATATATATATATATATATATATGAAAAACAAAACTGAAAAAGACTAGGAAGAAATAAACTTATTCTACTGAAAACTTCTGAACTGTTAAAAACAAAAAAAACAATGAATAGACACTGAGCCAGAACTGTTATTTGCTGAGCACTTTCGTTTGCTTTATTGATAACAATCAAATGTCATCAGAGCAAAATGTAATGTTTTTGCAGTACTGTGCGAGCTTTATATAGTGTAACTGGTATAAAAAATGCTTCACTATGATTAGTAGATAGACTACACTAATGCAGTAGTATTTGGGCTAATTAAAGACACTGCTGTAAAACAAAAGGTTTTATCTGCTAACATCCTGCCCCTAGGAGGCATGCCATAACTTTTTAATTGTGCCACTTTAATACACATTTAATGTTGAGATTCTCATTGTGCCCTGGTGGGGTATCTGCTTCAAGGAGGAGTTGCCATCTTAATTCCTTCAGCTCCAGTAGTGTGTTGCAATCTCCAAAAAACTGCTGGACATGTTCTAACACTACAAATTAAAAATGGGCGAAGCCATTGCGGCTTGTGGATTGTCTGCTTAATGCATTGTAACTGTCATTATGCCTGATGGCTGCAAGGTGTTCCTTCACCCTGTCTGAGAGCTTTCTAATAATTTTTCCTATGTAGAAGGAAAAACATTTGTCGTAGTAGGCTGTGTAGACTAGAAAAGTTGAGTGGCAATCGTGCTGGGCTTTGAACTGCACCGTGATGTTGCAGTGTTGAAAAGTGTAGGCTGTGCCTGAGTGTATGAAAGAGCAGACTACACAATGCTTACCAGGGCCCATACCTTTGGGGTTTGGCAGCTTAGCAGGCTCATGGGGGCCTATGCCATTTCTGAGTATGGGGGTCTCTTTCCTTTCAAGGTTTGTTTGAGCATTCTGGTCCTGTATGAGAAGACAGACTTGTTACCCACTATCTGGTGGGTGTTGTGGTCTGCTCTTATGATGTTCCAGTTTCTGAAAATTATATCCCTAATGGGTTGCATATCTTGGCTGATGGGGAAACTACAGTTTCTGTTCTTGGGTTCAGTAGTTCTGGTGGTCACCCGGGGGGGGTGAAGCCATGAGTAAGGATGGGTGGGTGTCTGTCTGATCTGTGGGAGGCCACTTCTTGAAAGACATCTGCTATTAGCTGTTTGGGGTAATGTCGGCGGATGAACATTTTTGAAAGGAATTAGCTTTCCTTGAGAAAGGTGTCATCATCAGAGATGATCCTGGAGAGGTGGATGCACTTCCCTTTGAGCACATTCTACTTCATGAAGAAGGCGTGCTGACTTTTGAAATCCAGGAAGTTGTTCCTGTAAGTGTTCTTCTGGTACACATTGGAGGTTAGGCTGCCAGTGCTGGGGTCAATGGTTAACTGAGTATCAAGGAAGGAGATGTGGGTCCCTCGTCCTGAGACTACAAAGTCTAGGTATGGGATATTATTTGTGAACGCTGTGAGGAAGGTGTCCAGCTCGGTGTTTCCCCCCTCCCACACAGAAAAAAATATTGTCAGTACAACGATGATATAAATGGGCTTTGTGGAAGCCTTGTATATGGGTCAAAGTCTCCTTCTCCCATGTGCTGAGGACTAAGTTGGCGAAAGAGGGAGCCATTTTGTACCCCATCGCCACCCCCTTGGTCTGTAAGTAGATGGCTCCGTTGAAGCAGAAAAAGTTGTTTTTTAGAACCACTGTGGTAAAAGCTATAAGCATTTTAGTTTTGAAAACATTGAATTTAGCATGCTTGTTGAGAAACAGTTCTAACACTTCCAAACCTTCCCTGTGGGGGATGTTGGAGTACACTGCTACTACGTCTAGCATTACTAACATGCATTTTGAGAAATTAATATTACTCTCATGCAAAATGTTTAAAACGTCTCAGGAGTCCTTGATGTAAAAATCCATCGCCTGAACTAGTGGGTTGAAAATTAAGTCCAGGTATTCCGAGATTGTCTCTGTCTTGGTTTTATGGTTAGAAACGATGAGCCTGAATGGGGGGTCGGCAGGGTCCTTGTGTACTTTGGGGGTGCCGAATGCTCTTCCTAGGTTGGGGTTATGCACTGACAGAAAAACAAATTCCTCTAGAGTGATATGCTGCTTGCATTCCAGGGTTTTGAGCAGCTTATCAATGGTAGTGAAGCTTTTGTTCACTTCGTTCAAGGTCACAGCCTTGTAAAAGTCCTGGTTAAGCAGCAAATTGTTAAGTTTTTGTACATAGGTTTCCCGCTCCATAAGTACAAGGCCTGTTCCCTTATCTGCTTTCATAATACGCAGATTGTGATCCTGGCTTAGGTCCTGCATGGCATCCAGTTCCGCTGGTGAGAGGTTGTACCATTTGTGGGAGTGGGGCTCATTAAGAAGCCCTCTGAGATCTTGCTGACACACTTTTTGGAAGGCTGAGAGTGTGTTGTTGAGTGCTGGGGTGAATACACTCTTTTTTTCTGGGGGCTGCGAGTGTATCAGGGTCGTCGGAGGATTCTGAGTCTGTGTCCTCCGTGTTACTCAGAAGCACTTTCAGATTCAGTTTTCTAAGATAAAGCCTGAGATCCAGCAGAACATCAGTGATCCGTGCTCTTTTTGACGGTAAAAGCAGATACCCCACCAGGGCTCAACGAGAATCTCAACATTAAATGTGCATTAAAGTGGTACAATTAAAAATTTATGGCACGCCCCCTAGGGGCAGGATGTTAGCAGATAAAACCTTTTGTTTTACAGCAGTGTCTCTCATTAGTCCAAATACTACTGCATTACCGTAGTCTATCTACCAATCATAGTGAAGCATTTTTTATACCAGTTGCACTATATAAAGCTTGCACAGTACTGCAAAAACATTACATTTTGCTCTGATGAATTTCGATTGTTATCAATAAAACGAATGAAAGTGCTCAGCAAATTACAGTTATGGCTCAGCGTCTATTCATTGTTTTTTAGTTTTTGTTTTTAACAGCTCGGAAGTTTTCAGTTTTATATATATATATATATATATATATATATATATATATATATATATATATATATATATATATATATGTGTGTGTGTGTGTGTGTGTGTATTAAATTTTAATAATATGGTTACATACATAGACATTTTTTCTTATAAAATCACACAATAATATTTAAAACAGGGAACAGATATAAAAATGAAAAGGGTAAAAACATTTTATAAACAATCTGCTTTAATGATCAATGCACTACTAATGGACAATTTCTCATTAACAGGGGGAACTGGCTGGCAGTTAAAAGCTGACAATGCAGCTCTCTATATTCCAAACATGCCTCCCAGTTATCCCTTTGATGTTTTTTTGGACCTTCTCTAAAATATAAAATAGAAACTTTTTAAACCCCTTGCAGGTCCTAGCATGTTTACTCAAGGCATTGTTGACTTCATTTATTTTTTATTGCATAAACATAGTGGTATATATGAATCCAAAGAACATGTTCAGTTTTTCCAACATAAAACCCTAAACAGGTTAAACAGATGGCAACATATACAACTCATTTACAATTATGCTTACCATTAGAAATAATGCTTCTAGGATAATTCCCTACCACTATACCTTTGTCAACAAAAATGTGCACACCTCCCACACTTAGCCATTTTTGTTTCTTTATGTCCTTCCTTTCTATTATTATTCTCTAAGATAGACTTCATATTCTTGCTCTTTTTATGTATCAATTAGGGGTTATTCCCCAATTTTGGGGTCAAGCCTAACGTCCCAAAATACCCTTTCCAGTTCTTATTTCAAATGTTTTTAACCTAATAGGAACTGTTACCATAGACCAAAACCATCACCCCTGTGTAATCATTCCTCTCTTTTTAGTGGCTAAAACACTATCAGGAAATCTAATTATTATTTGTTATCTGGTAAATCTTTTACTAATTATTACCTCACAAAATATATCCAACATTATTATTGATTATTACCTTTCAATAAATATCTCTCTTAATTTATTAAGTTCTACCCTAAATATCCAAACATCAGATATCAGTCTTGACAACCAGACCATTTGTCCCTTCACAAGACTTCTTTTTTGCTGTTTAGGGTGGTTACTGTGATAATGTAAAAAATTATTAGAATAAGTAGTTTTTCTTTATATGTTGGACTCCCACCTACCATCCTGATTATTTTTGATAATGATATCCAAATAATTAATCTGTTCGATCCTTATATCAAAGGTAAAATATAGAAAGTAGGTAGATCATTAATGTATTCCTTAAACTCATTAAAGTTTTGTCTATCCTCCTTCCAAATAATCAAGATATCATCCAAATAATGGTAGCATTGTACCGTGTAACTTACAAAATGTGAAGTAAAAAAAATTAGGTTCCCCCCACCATAACACTATATTTGCATAAGCAGGGGCTACCATTGCCCACATTGCTATGAACCCACTCTGGTTATAGTATTCACTGTCAACAAATATATAGTTGTTTAAAATTACTTCAGCAAAACTAACTATGATGTTAATATCTTTTTGGGTGTATTCTCTGTCACTATTGAGGGACCCATTATACCATTCAAGGCCCACATCACGTGGGATCACAAGGAATAAAGACTTCGCTTTGATCACAATTAATCAAGTATCTTCCATTAACTCACTTTTCCCATAACCTTAAGATTCAAGAATCAACTAAAATATGGTTTTATCTCCAAATATCCCTTCCACTTGGCATCCTCAAATTTGGCTATAGGTTTTGTTTTTAACCCCCCCCCCTACAATTGGTCTTAATGGGGGGGATCACAATTGTCCATATAGACCTTGGGTTTACCAAAAATCAAGGGAATTAGGGGCTTTTTTACCCTTAAAAATCCATCACTTTTGTGGGAAACTGACATTCCAATTCAGTTTCATTTAACCAGAAATCTGTCTTATGATATGCTATATTTACCTCATTTTTAGAAACATATCTGTAATACACTCTGTCATTTAGTTATTTTAACATTTTTGTGACTACATAAAATTGTCCATTACTACAGTTCCACACCCTTTCTCAGGTCTCATAATTGTTACTGCTTTGTCCTTTTTAAGTTCATTCAGTAAAGCTTTTTCTTGGTGGTCAAGTTGAAAAACTTTTTATCTGTTTGCGCATCAAACCAATCAATAATAACTTGTTCACAAAGCTTTTCAAACAGTGCAATTGATGGAAGCAAAGGGGATTATAAACACCATTCCTGCAAAGCAGTCATTTCCTTGATCAATCAATAAATTAAAGTTCAATTTTCTCAAAAAAAGCTTAACTCCATTAGAGTATCAACAAACTTGATCTTATTCATGGACACAAAAGTAAAGCCCTTTGAAAACAGACCTCATGAGTAGGTGTAATCCTCAAACTACTATACCTGCATACTTTAAGTCCCCTAAAAATGTAAACAGTACCTGCATCAGAATTGAGATGAGCTCAGTTCTATCTCTTCCCTTCCCCCTGTCGACTTGTGGGAATGGTTCTGAAACCCTTTTTTCCTCATGAAGTAATTCCACTGGTCATCTGATGATTTGCCTTGACCCTGATATTTTTTCTCCAGCATCCTGAATGAACATGTCACCAGTTAATGTTGCTCTAAAAAAACATCCTCACACTCCTCATGTGTGGAGTCTGCATGTCCTCCCCGCGGTTGGGTGGGCGTTCGAATGACATGCGTAAATGGGCGTGCCTTCATTGAAGGTTGGACGTCGAGCTGGCATCTCGGCATTCATGAAAATCTACTGCCAGTCATTAGCGGACTGGCGACCCCTAACCGGGAAAAGCTGAAAGACAACAACAACCCTCCTCATTGTTAACTTTTCATCCACGTCATCATGTAACTCATCTTCCTGTTCATTCCTTACCTTGTTGGTATTATCACACGGAATAAGATAGGCTCTCTTTTCATAATATTCCAACTCACCCCATTTCATTTTTTTCTCTTTCCTTTTCTTTGTCCTCATACAGTGTTGTTCTGTACTGTGTATATAACCCTTTATTGATGCCAAGCAAGAGATCACCCATGATGTCACCTTCCAACTTCTGAATATCATTTTCAAGTCCAACCATATTTCTATTGTTTTTTTTTTAATGCGCAAACTCATCAGTTCAAAAAAAATTCAATCAATTCCCAATGCTATTCCTTGGTTTAGTTTTTCATTGTGCTATTTCAGAAGCCAAAAGTGTCTACGTATGTAACAATTATTATTAAAATGCAATACATAAATATTTGTACATTTTATTACAGATATTATACATATTATTTTATATTTTATATAATAGCACTTCATCAGTACAAAGGATTTTAATGTAATTCAGATTTGGTAACTGTAGTTTGTGGATTGTGATTAGTGTGACTGAAGTGAGTAGCTTTAAATAGGCAGTAAATGAAATGCCTTTGATTCTGATGAAGTTTCATGTCACTGTGTGCAATGAAAGCACTAAATGTAAGTAATAAATGTGAGATGGTGATGAGTGAACACGTTATCATTTTGTTAAATATTTTTTTTACACATTTTATTTGGGAGAAGTTTTGTTAATTACCTCAGTATTCACAAAACATGGGGCAAGGCCCTGAGAATGTAAAGGGATGGGGACAACGGAAAGGTTGACAGGTGGCGATACTGAAAGAAAGATGTGGAAAGTGGGTTAAAGAATCTTACAGAGGACAAAGCACAGGAGTCAAATGTACTCTTTACCCCAGGAATGGCATGTGGTGAGTCATTAAGTGCATTAGCATTATGGTCCACATAATAGAAAGACAGCAATGCAAAATTGTCAGTTGAAAAAAAAAAAAGATGCAGCGATATTTTTCCAGCAGGGCTAAGTTCCCCTCCAGCTACACCACCATGAATCTAACTGCATTAACCCTAATATCACTCAACCTTAAGGATAGGTAGATACTTCCTTATAGTGAATGTTCAGTAAACTCAGACTATATGGCACTTAATGAATGATGTAATGTCAGGATATATCAAGCTCCTCTAAAACCCGGAGCCATTTATGGGACCATTCACTGGAGCATTGCAAAAGTAGAATTACCAAATTATAGGAGAAGGATTAAATAAAGGAAAAGATGAGTAAGAGAAGGGGAACGCCAGCATAGAGATTGTTACAACAGTCAGGGGTAGATCAGAAGAGCCCTATATATGTTCTTCTACTGCCACAAATATGTGTGTGTGTGTATGTGTATGCATGAGTGTTTGTGTGTGTGTGTGTGTGTGTGTGTGTGTGTGTGTGTGTGTGTGTGTGTGTGTGTGTGTGTGTGTGTGTGTGTGTGTGTGTGTGTGTGTGTGTGTGTGTGTGTGTGTGTGTGTGTGTGTGTGTGTGTGTGTGTGTGTGTGTGTGCCCACATTTGTGTGTGTGCGTGTGTGTCTGTGTGTCTGTGTGTGTCTCTGTGTCTGTGTGTGCATGACAGCATATGCAAGTATGTGTGTCCACATTTGTGCGTATGTATGTGTGTGTGTGTGTGTGTGTGTGTGTGTGTGTGTGTGTGTGTGTGTGTGTGTGTGTGTGTGCATGTGTATCTGTATCTGTATTTGTTTGTGTGTGCATCTGTGTGCTTTCTGTTTATGTATCTCTGACTGTCACTGGATTTTGATGATGCAGCTTGATTATATTTATCTAAAATTATACAAATCCTGGTATCTAGTGTAGCACAACATCAGTTTTTATCTCGCATGCTGAAGCCAATATACACATCAGTGTACATTTTACAGATTCATGGAATAGGCAGATTAAATAATGGAAGGCAATGCCACATAATCAGCTCTTAAAACAGGTTAAAGATTGAAACTGTTAGCTTTAAAGGGTTGTCACAGCTGTTGTGCTACACAATGATTGTTTTTGGTATAATTATAGCATTTCATAATAGAATTGGAAATGGGATGTGAACAGTTTAATGTATGGGATCAGACTGTTTCATTGTTACCTGTACTGACTGTAAATGTTTCGTTCTCAGCACTGCTGCAGATGTTATCACTTGCTATAACGGACACTGTGTAAGACTGGCCACACTGCAGGCTGTTGATATCACAAGTCGTGCTTGAAGTGTTACATGATACACTATTCCCTTCACTGTCCTCAGCAAAAGCAGCATAAAACAATGCACCCTCGCTTTGTTCCCAGGATATCGCCACTGTTCCGGTATCGCAGTCAGTCTCAGCCAAGATATAATGTGGGCTGCAGGGAACTGTAGGTTTCAGAAAAGACAGGCAAAATGGAAAAGGATTTTAATATTAGAATAAATTAAACATTTTCTTTACTTCTTGCATTTTTATTTTTCCGATCACTGTGCTTTATTGTATCAATGTTCAGGTAAAACTGAAGACAGTTTATAAATTTATAGCAGAAAACTTGGAATGGTGTCAGATATGAAAATTAGACTCCCCTGCATTTGTAGTTAGGAAGGAATTATATAGTTCATTCAGCACAATGAGGAAAGACAACAATGTGGTCCTTATGTGAGTTTAGGGCTCAAGGACAGACATATACATATTTAAATTGTCAAATCCCAAATATGTAGACATTGAATCATCATGAGAGCTCACAGAGAAAGGAAAGCCATATATCGCTGAGTGCTGGGATATGTCCAGTCTTTTTAAAAAGGAATAACCACACTAATTCTAAGCTGATGACATGGTTAACCCTGTGTATATCTGTCAACTCTGTAGGGAGAAGGTACATTTTCAAAAGGGAATCCAATACATTTATTGTGTGTGTGTGTCTGTGTGTGTGTGTGTGTGTGTGTGTGTGTGTGTGTGTGTGTGTGTGTGTGTGTGTGTGTGTGTGTGTGTGTGTGTGTGTGTGTGTGTGTGTGTGTGTGTGTGTGTGTGTGTGTGTGTGTGCGCTCTGCATGAGCATGTGTATGCATACACAGTGTGGTTGTAAAATGGGAGACAACTTCTGTGACAGTGTTCTCAGTTTACCAGTCCATCTATGTCACCATCCTCCGCTATGGTCATGAACTTTAAGCAGTGATGGAGTGGAAGGGATAAGATCATGAATACAAACAAAGGAAATTAAGTTCCTTTGTGAAGCTGCTGTTCTTATTTTCTGTGATGGGAGAATATCAGACTAAGTGACTACTCTTTAAGATTGAGGAAAAACAGTATGGTCTAGGTACCTAGTGAGGATGTCCTGTTAGTGTCTTCTACATGAGGTTTACCAAGCACAGACCAGTACAAAGAAGTTCCCAGAGAAGTAAAGGATATGCTGGGGAGATTATATATGTACACTGACCTGGGAATTACTAAGAATCCACCAGGAGGAGTTGAGAAACTGGAGACTTTTACTACTATCAGACCTTCTACCAGGATATCTTTCTGTCTCTCTCTCTCTATATATATCTGTATGTGTATGTATCTATGGGTCTACTTCTAATAACCAAAATTTCACTTACCCAAAACTTACTTTATCGAGACAACACCACCAAACATTGACTAAAGCGAACATTCACTTCACTGGATTTTTTAACAGGGAATGGATGCACTTGGCCAACATGGGGAAATTTGCTCTTTTCCCCACTGTAGTGTAATCCCAGAGTTGGTATATTTAGTTAGGGGAGGTGTGGGAGGTGCAGCCCCCACACTAGGGGGTGTGGTAGGTGTAACCCCCCCACCTGGGTGGGTTTGACATACTGCAATGTGTTTGTATGTTGAATGTTGGCCAAGTGCCTCCATTCTGTGTTAAAAAATCTAGTAAAGTGAACGTTCAGTTTATTCAATATTCAATGTTGTTGTCTCAATAAAGTAAGTTTCGGGTAAGTGAAATTTCAGTTACTAGAAGTAGACCCATATATGTATATCTATCTATCTATGTATTTATCTATCTATCTATATATAAATATATATATATATATATATATATATATATATATATATATATATATATATATATATATATAGATAGATAGATATAGATATACATGTATTATACAGAATTAGATTATTGATCAATACAATGAAAACATACAAGAAACAGAATGCTGGCAAGTCTTTCTATACTTTACTCTAGTAAAATGTTGTTTTAATGATGTATGTAGAGCCCCATCAAAGTAGGACATTAAGGGATGCACATACAATTTATATGCCTCATTTTATTGCGCCAAACTGTATCCCAAAATTGAGGTCCTGTTATGTGTAGAACTAAATTAAGTGCAAATGGGGGAATATGTAGTAACTCTGAGACTGCTATGTTTTGAGAATTCCAACTTCTCAGAGGTGCAGGGATCTTGGAGTTATGATTTAATCTGCGGATATGAGGGTGAAGTCATGCACATTGGGGGTGCAGAGGACAATATAATTTTCAAAAAATGCTTTTAATGTGTAACAGTGAGTTTCACACTTTGTTGTTACAGCTGTGCAATGTTGCTTAATTTTTTCAAGTTTTTGAACTTGTTGGAGAGTCTCAGAATTCCTATAGGACACCCACAATATTCAAACATTATAAGTATAAACATACTGATGCAGTTGTACATATCCATTTTACCATGCCTTCCTGCATTATTGCTCAGTGTACAAGATCACCAGAGTTTTGAATTTCTCTTTGCAATTCGCAGTCATTAAATTTTCTGAATATGGTGCATCATATAAAAACCCTGGACCGAATGACTGATTAATGAATTTTTTTTTCTTTAATATTTGGTGAACGATACTTCACAGACTGTAGAATTTCCATTTGTGGTATAGTCTTGTTTGTTCAGATTTTGTGTTGTAGTGACGTGAAGTTTTACCAGTAGCAAAATTATTTTAGCCAGCTGTAAAAGACATTACACACTGCAACAGGTAGACATTCATAGATGAGGCACTATTGCATACATAATTCATAGATCCAGCAGGTAATGCAGCATTTACATCCTTAAAGGCATTTATAATTATTATCTATTTATACCCTATAAAGGTCATAGTGTTTAAGAAATAAAAAAATGGCCTATTCAAATTTCTGAAATCTTGCTGAAAAGAAATGCATTGTTAAGTGGCACTTGTGTGTGTGTGTGTGTGTGTGTGTGTGTGTGTGTGTGTGTGTGTGTGTGTGTGTGTGTGTGTGTGTGTGTGTGCGTTTTGTGTGTATTGTATCCATCAAAGGACCAAAGGCTCCATACAAGCCCAAAAGGACAAGCTATCGAGGAATATGCAACCACAGGGTCCATGAGGAAATGCTACTCTGATCTGTTAAACTATTAATCTATGTTTCATATGAGTGCAGTGTAGAGTTAGCTTTCTGTAATATGTTTTAGAAGTTTGTTCTTTGTATTATAAATCATTACTTTTTACTGTTTGGTTAGAAAATACCCACATAAAAAGCAAGAAAAGTGAAACAAGATGTATACATTCTTAGAGGTACTACTGTACTGACATTAGTAATGATTATTAAACTGAGGAAGAAAATGTACCACTGGAAACCAAATATGACTCTTAAAATGCAATCAGCCAAATGTCAATGCTATAGCCATCAAGCTAACATCCCTAAAAGTTCTGTGTCCTAAAAGAAAAACAATACTGGTAAAAAAAAAAAAAAACAGTCATTTTATGCATAGAGAAAGCTTTTCCCATCTACTAATTGGAAAATCGCCTGATTCTAGTTTGTAAGGTTGAGTACTGTAATCCCAAAGCAAAAAACTAATGACGAACATAATATTAAAATTGGTCAACAATGAATACAGAAAATTGGCATAATGGAAATGCTGTATATATGGTGATAAGGGAAACAATGAACAGACTTCTGAATAGTTGTGACATGAGTTAGAACGCATAAGTAGCAGGGCTGTTTGTGGGTGAGGGGTTCATGAGTGCTTGCCCCCACCACACATAGTTATGTTTATGTAAATTATTACAGTTCTGTTGAGAAAATATTTGTCCTTCATTTTAGGAGAATTTCACCCCTACTGATTTTGGGATTTGCTATCACTATTCATCTTCTTATGGTCTCTGTTTTCTGATTCACAGTTGTTAGTTATAACTTTACAATGCAGATTGAGGCTGAATATCCCAAAACTCTGAGACTGTCATAGTTCAAAGAAAGAATATGCACGGTTTATACAATTGCCATCTTCTGGAATGTATGACTTACAGTGCCTGCCCAGTTCTGCTTCTGCAAATGTGGATTCAGTCAATTGACCTGCTATTCCACAAATGTACTTAAACCATTTATATTATTTAAGGGCACCATTTAAGGGATGATAGCTTGTCATTGTACAACCATTTTGTTAAATTACCTTGGGGTTCTTACATCTAATATTAAGGGGTCTCTTCAACTTTTATTTTTGCACATCTGTACATTACAACATGAAATGGGGGAGGTGAAGCTTTAGTAACTTATTAGAATGCATAAAGTGGAAAACCACTGGATCACATAAACAATATACATATACAAAATTCTGCAAACATAAAATTACCTGCTTGGATATCGGTTACCATGCTTTGTGAACTGTTGCATGGCAGTCCTGTTGCTGTTACTGTCATATTATAAGGCTGCCCACATCGAAGGTCGGTCATCTTACAAGATGTATTAGTGGCACTACAGAAAATGATGTGCCCATCCGCTCCCATTGCCATCACAGAGTAGAAATCTGCTCCCTGACTTTCATTCCAGGACACGGTTGCCACATTGCTCTGACAATCTATTGTAGCTTGCAAATTCTCAGGAACACATGGCACTGCAAATTATGAATGCAATAAAATTAAAGAAAAGAAATAACCTTAGACTAACACAAAAACAGAAACAACAACAAGAACATGATACAGAACAAGCAGCCTGAGAGCAGCAATAATGCAGTCTGTATTCAAGCAGACAGGAAAAAGCATGTATTGAGAGATAGCATTCCCAAATTTAGCAGCCGGCCTAACCACCAAGTGGAAATTGCCAAAACCTGTTTTATTAGTCAAGTATTGTTACCAGTTTTGTTTGATTTTGCAGAGTTGTAAATAATTTGACAATCAAATATTCAAACAGACTTAAAATCAGAAGCCATCTTTTGGAAAGTGTCATTTTATGTCAACATCTTACTGCATCACCAGTGTTAACCAGCCTCCTTTGAAACACAGAATTATATCCTTTTATAAAAGGACCAGATACCATATACTAAAGCTTATGTACTCTTTTCTGTTCTTATCAGTTATCCTTTCAGCTGCTTTTGAGTAGCTCCAATCTGGTGCAGTAGCTAGATTTCAATATCTGCCTCAGCTCATCTTGAAGGTCTCTTACTTTCTGTTTGTACAGTCTTTCTAAGACCACTTGCCAACCTATACCTTTACTTTGCTAAATAAAAGATTTGTATTCTTATACCCATGATAATTATTATAAGTTGCTGTCGACCACTGTCACATTTCAAATTGATCACACTAGCTGACACACTCCATGCTTTTGGAGAATGCAATTGTTTAATCACACATTCAGCCTTCAAATTAATTTCTAGCAAGGAAGTAATAAAGTCTCCATAATCTTTACATTTGTTTAAGCTAATACCTGTACCTTTAAGGCTACCATTTCTCAAAGAGCCATCAGACATTATGGTGGCTTATTGTGATAGATGTACCAAAGTGGTGTGCAGTATGCCAGATAGAGTTCCACTAAATGGCACACAAGTGAATGAAATATAGCTTTACTGGTATCATAATGCCTCATTCCAATATGGCTCAGGTATCCTCCTCATGTTTCTTAAGCTCTTTCTTCATGATGCCCAGACTACTAAAACACCCAGCTCTCTTCATTTATTACTTAAGCAATACTTAACCTCCACATGAAAGCTGCTACTTACTTTCAGCATTATTTGATCTGACATCAAGTCTTTTTTGTATAAGTGAATCTGAGCTATCAGACCCCTGAGTACTGTTTTCCTATATACTCCACTCCATGTTGTTTTTAGTAAGTTTAATATTCATTGTAATGTTATTAACACTCCAGTGTAATAATAATTGTAGAAGTAATAGTAGCAGTAGTTAGTAGTAATAGTAGCAGTAGTTAGTAGTAATAGTAACAGTAGTTAGTAGTAATAGTAGCAGTAGTTAGTAGTAATAGTAGCAGTAGTTAGTAGTAATAGTAGCAGTAGTTAGTAGTAATATCAGTAGAAGTAGTGGTGGTAGTATTAGTACTAGCAGTTAGTAGTAGGAATACTAGTGATAGTGGTAGTAGTAGCAGTAACCAGTTTTCATGTTTTGTCACAACAAATGCTATCTGACTGCTGTGCTAAACATAATTCATTGTGGTGTCCTACAACAGTAGTAGTATATTTCCCTAAAATATTGCAAGAAACATAGACTGAGAAGTTAAAGCAGCAGGTGACAGTTCCACACTTTCCAAGCAGAGAGAAGACCACAATCAAGAAGATGATTTCCTCATGGCTTTTCCATTGCACTTTGGTTGAGTTAACCCCCTGTGATTTCCCCAAATATGGGAATCTCAGCTGCATCATTTACAGTGGTGGGGTGGGGGAGTCTGCGTTTGCACAACCTCTTGAACTTAAATTTTGAGGTGGGTTTGGCATAATGGTTAAGGTCCTTGCCTCACAGATACAAGGTACAAGGTTTGATTCTGGTCTTGGATTATTGGCTATGCTTAATATGGCCCTTCAGAGCAGTGAACCTAATATTCAGCTACAAATCTATAAACCATGTGCAGGGACGTCGGGAGGCATACGCACTGTACTGATTTCAGTACAACTTTTTTTAAAAGGGGGTAGCTTTTTGAAAAAAAAATGTACATATTTTAATGGGTGTTGGCTCCATTAAGGAGCATAAAAACAACGAAAAATCACAGAAACACCAGTAATTTATTGAAGCTTTCGGGCTCTCAACCCTTCATCAGCATACACAATACCAAATACTTTACATTTAAATAGAGGTAACAGTTAAGAACTCATGACGAAACCAGCCAATAAAATTCACTCAATAAAATTCAAAAAACAATTACTTAATGAGAGAAATCATAAAAAAACATTAAAAATGTGAATAATAATATCATAACAGTTTATAACAAGTTAAAACATTTTATATCCTTAATAGCCTATTCATTAATTTGATCTATATATAACTATTATGTGTTAGATTTGTGGACGATTGTTTTTTCATATGGGAAGGTACAACAGAAGAACTCCTTGCTCTATCTCAGTGTTTCAAGTTCCTTTAAGGAGCATACCAGCCAGTCAGAAGTGAGCTCACATCATGTCCGGCTGGCTGCGAGCGGGAAACAATCACTGAGTTGGTGTAGTTTGGAATTGGAAGGCAAGCAACATTCGCAAATGGATTATCGGAATTCGGAAAGCAAGTTCACAAATGGAAGATGTGTGTGGATTATCGGAAGGCAAGTTCACAAATGGAAGGTGTGTGCGTGTGTGTGTATGTGTGTATATATAGCAAACAAAATTGTTTACACTTCATAGCTATGATTTAGACCATCTGCTATGATTTAGACCACTCCAGTGACCCTTATCGATGGTCTTGATCATCCTTTACAGATAGAGCTATTACAGCTGCAGTCTGTAATATTCAATTGCACTCCCTGTGAATATCATATTCAAGGCGTTATGATTGCATCCTATAATGTGTAGCAGTTTGGTGTTGGTATTTTTGAGCTAAACAAAAAGCACCCTACAGAGACCAATTCATTGTGCCATTTAAGTGATCGTATGTTAGAGTTTTGGCTGTAAAAGCGCAATCCTAACGTGACTGTTTGGTAGTCACCTGGTGGTTCGCCAATTAGAAAAAGGCAGGCAGAGGTTGCGCTACGAATAGCTATACCAAGGGATTTAACCTTAATTGCTTCAAAAGTTAATACACCATATTTGGTAGAACATGTGAAAACATTGACTACTGTATGAAGTCAAATACAAACTTCCTTGTTCGTTAGTGACAGGAAAGTCTTGTGTAGTAGAGAACCATAATCTTCACAGTCGAATTTTAGGAAGGGAATCCATAAGCTCATAAACCAGACTGTTAGGCTGTGCAGGAATTGTTTAGTGTTCGCTTTGACTAAAAGTAGTGTCGCTAAATGAGATGCTTTTTTTGTTTGTCCTGTTTTTCTAACTTATGTACCTCAAGATGAACGGTGCGAACGATTCATGTGTCTGTGTTAAAGACATTAAGCCTGGACTGAAAAATTTAAATGTCGTCTTTATTCTGGAAATTGGTCGTGTTACTAAAACAAAAGATGGACATGAAGTGAGAGCGTGCAAAGTGGCAGACAAGACCGGCAGTATCACGATCTCGGTTTGGGACGAAATGGGAAGTTTAATACAGCCAGGGGACATCATCCGTTTGACAAAGGGGTATGCTTCTATGTGGAAAGGCTGCTTAACACTTTATACAGGAAGGGGAGGTGATCTTCAGAAAATTGGGGAGTTCTGTATGGTATTTTCTGAAAAACTTTAGTGAACCCAACCCCGAGTTGATCAACCAGTGTGTCCAGCAAAACAAAGTTCCACAGGGTGAACAGAGAAGCAACTCTCCTCCAGCAGGTACAGTTCCTCAGACTGGTAATGGAAATGGTACACAGAACACTGGAAATAATGGACCTCCTAACAATCATTCCCAACAAGAGAACTCTTACTCTGATCTTACAAGAGTAAATGGCCGTGGTCCACTAAATTGTGTTAAACCAGGGCCAAATGTTACAAACCCCTCACAGCAGTCTGTGACAACAATTAACAATGGCAGGGATCCACGACGGGTATCCAGAAGATGACCTTCACCCTTGACCACCTTTATGAAACTACAAGCCTACTTGAATATAATTGCACTTTTAATTTATAACAGACTGAAAGTTGACTGAAAGCATTTTTTATGTGGGTATTTTCTTGCAGCTGGGTGGTTGCAATTGCATTTGTTCAGTTCTTTCATTTGACAGCTCAGTTTAGAGTTGCTACTGCAGGAGTCCAGTTAAGCGGTTGATCAGAGATAATAAAGAAAAAAGGAAACTAAAAAAAAAAGGGTTGCGTTGGGAGGGGGCCTAATGGTTAAGGTGTTTGCCTTATAAACACAAGGTGCAGGGTTTGAGTCTCACAAGGGATAATTGACTAAGCTTAAAATGGCTCACAAGGGCAGTTAGCTTAGTACTAATCTAATCTATGAACCTATGAACTTCTTTGTGTGTGTGTATGCCCCCACATACTACACCTGCTGGCTATAAGTGTTCAGGCTCAAATCCTGTACCTTTGCTTCAGGGTAAGAACAGCCTAAAGTCCCTAACCACCACCATTTCTGAACTTTGTTCAGATTTGCTTTTCTAATGGTTGTGAGCTATGGTGAGAACTGAAATTGTATTTCTCATTATTGTTTTTGATGTTTGTCCAGGTTTTTTGTGCTAATGTGTGAAGTGAGAACTGAATTTGTATTCCCTCATTATTGGCTTTGTTTGTCCAGGTTTTTTGTGCTATGAGGTTGAGAGCTATCTAAATGATGGCCATTAAGTTTGTCTTCCTATTTTCAAACTGCTGATTTAGCATTGTGGTATGTTGCACTGACTATGGTGTATATGGTTCTGGGTTCAAGACATGCATGGTGATAAACACAGCGTTTTATTCTAGCAACTTTTCAAAATTATACAAGCAATGTTTAAAATGTGTCCCTGTTTTTGGGCTTTTGTCCCCTCAATAAATGTTGACTTTTTCCAGATTTCTGAGTGTCAACATTTGTTTAGTGCTGCTGATGCAGATTGATGATACTGTTTGTAATAGCACAACAGGTAGTGTACTTTTTTTTGATGAGAGGCTGTAGGTTCTTCTCCCACAGTAGGTAGATGCATTACTGAAACTGTACTGTGTTGTATGGATGCTGTAGTCTGTTTTGGCAAAGGTATCTAGTAGTAACTATGAACCTGTTATCAGTTTACCATCCATTCCCTATTGCAATATTACAAGTGTATCATTGTTTTTAATGCAACATAGGCAATTTATTCCTAAAGGGCAACAGGCACATTATTTGTAGATGAAACCATGAAATATAAAGTTGTTAGCAGCAGCCTCTTCATTAGTTACAGATTTCTCTAATGTGGAATTATGTAGATGGCTTTTACTAGTTCAGAGATTGTGCATATTTACTGATACTGGTGGACTGTAGAAGTTTGAGTAGACTTTTATGATGGAAGGTGTATCAAAGAGCACGTGTATGTTTCATGTTCAAGGGGCCTATGATTTGAAAACAGCCCAAAGTTAATCTTTATCTGCCACTGGCAAAATGTATTTTCTTTGAATGTGGGTTTCAATGCCGTTTCAATGAATGAGTTTCAAGGGCAGAGAAGTTTTAATGCTAAGTCTAGTTTCATTGTGAGACTGCATTGCTTTGTTTAGCAGATATTTATTGGTGGTCGTGCTGTAAAATGCAAAATAAAACCTTTTCTGGCAAATCATTTAGGAATGAAGTCACTAAATAATGACCGACATTAAGTTTCAGACGTCATAGTCTTCAGAAAAATGCATGCTAAAGCAAGACCTGATATTCTAGCAACTGTCAAGTTTATACAAGGTCAATTTTTTGTACTTTGTATGTTCCCCCAATATATTTGGCCTTCTCCAGATTTCCTGCATTAAGAGGTTGAGAGGTATGTGCAAATTGCTTTATAGAATTAGGAATATCCAAACCTCACAACTGTCTCAAAATGTTGCTCTCCCTTAATAATCTCTCCAAAATAGCAATTTTGGAAGGGGGTTTACTTTACTTTTATAAATAACTGCAATGAGCAGAGTTATACATTACTTTTATTTCAGAAATGCATGTAGATTCTCTAATTTTGTCAGCTGCTCTAAGTTAACTGTGCTCATATTAAAATGGTGTCCCTTCTTTGACAGGTTCCCAGCTGTATTGTCTGGCAATTTTATATTTTTGCATCACATTTTTGATCCGTTTTTCATAAAATTGCGGTTTTCTGACAAATTAGTGGCAAATTGTTAAAGACTGAAGTTAGAAAATAATGGCAGACATTTGAGTTTCAGATTTCATACCTTTCAGAAAATTCATACTAATGCAAAATCTACTATTCTATTATCTTTTCTAAGTTTATAAGAGCAATATTTAAAAAAAAATGTCCTTATTTTCAGGTTTATTTATGAGTTTGCTGCTGTAAGAAGTTGAGAGGTGTGTGTGTGTGTGTGTGTGTGTGTGTGTGTGTGTGTGTGTGTGTGTGTGAAATTTTGCAGAATGTCCAGATTTTTGCCCCATATTTTTGTCTGTTCCTCATAAATTTTGTGATTTTCTAGAAAATCATTGAAGGCTGAAGTTGCTAAATAATGACAGACATTTGTTTCAGACTTCATGTCCTTCATTCATACTAGCACAAATCCTGTTATTCTAGCAACTTTCTCATACTAGCACAAATCCTGTTATTCTAGCAACTTTCTAAGTTCACGAGAGCATTATTTAATATCTGTCCCTGTTTATTTTAGGCTTTGTCCATATTTCTTGCACTAAGAGGTGGAAACATCCTAGTTAGTGGTAGCAGGTGGTTAGTAATTTAGTCAAGCTCAAAACCTGTACCTTAGTTACAGAAAACAAAAGCATAAATTCTAACTACCATGCTGCATTTTTCAAAGAACTGACATTTCAGGTTAATTTTCAATTCAAGGACCCGAGTTTGAGTGAATATTTTACTGAAGAGGGATTACAGCGAATGCCTCTTCATCGACAGTGAATTACGAGAATGGCCGTAGCTTGGCTGGGGAGGGGGGTAGCGGTTTGAGAGCTGTGAGTACAAATTTGAAAATCCTAGCTACACCCCTGACCATGTGCATGGGATAACCAAACTCAACAACAGTCTCAGGGATGATATTGCGCATAATACATTTCCACAAATTCCAGCATAATTCTGGAAGCACTAGAATTTTGTTTTTTACCACAGTACTCCTTTGTAGAACCATCTGTTACCTTCCTCTTCCACCACCCAACCAGTTCAGGAACACTGTTTTAAAAAATGGGCCCACATTCACATTGGATTCTTACCATTTTGTTTGGTACATGAACTACAACTATTTGATTGACTTAGGTTTCGGTATCATGGCAGCCCTTAGGACATTCAAGTTATCTGTACTGCCACAGAAGGACTCATTTCTTACTCTGCTGATATGCAAGCGGTTAGGCAAGCCAACAGCATGCCTCCTCTGCCTAATGCTAGTCTAACCTTTTTCCTCAGGCCACCAGGATTCTGACAGCCACCAGACTGTCCTCTTTTATTGCCATCAGATACTTCATTTTCTCAGTCTCTGTTCCTGTAAGGAGACGTATCCACTGAAACTTGTATGATTTGTTGCTCTGCTTTGGCTCCATAATTAAGAGAGGTTTGAGCATTTGTCTTCGCAAGTGAAAGACAGTTTTCATTTATTCTTTTTCTATGGGACATGCAGGTCTGCCATGACACAGACATCAGCAGTAACCCCATTAGTGGCAGACACCAGCGTATGCTAACCTCTGTCAGGTGCACAATATAATAAGTACTTAAAATGGATCTGTTTCTAAGCATACAGTCTCCTTTCAAAGGGATTAGTTATGTTGAATATAAACAGTCAACAACTCCCATCAGAGACTGCAGCAAATAAAAAAAAATCAAAAACAGTGTCTGGCTCTCTGCATCTCACTCTACATCTCTGCATCTTTAAATATACCGATTCTTGAGATCACGTGGCAGTGGAAATCAGGAGAAATTTCCTTTCCTTATTTCAACACAGTCTCACATGACTCAAGGTAAGTCTTGGTGAAACATGGGAATCAATAAAAAGGAATTAGCAATTCCAGTTTTGTCACAACATTACCTCACAAAATGCAGTACTTCTTTTAGAGCACCCCCCCAGAGAGGGACAGCAATCCCTGGGACACTCTTCACATCTACATCCGACTGTCCACCCTAGAAACTATTGCTGGCTGCTTTAGAGGCAGAACTCTAATAACCATTCTCACACTCCAGTCTAGTGCCTTTTCATTGATTTTATTCATCTGTTACGTTAAATGAATGGAGGAATATGTTTCTTAAATTGATTCCCTGTATAACATGCACTTGCTAATACCACTGTCTCTGCCAGGTGTTTAGTTCAGGGTGTTACTTTTATCCCTTGCTCTTAAATTATCAAATGTAATTTGCCCAACTGAGATACAACATTGTTCTTCTCTTACTACAGTCTGTTGATGTTTACTAGGCATGTTTGCTATACAACTACATTGACAAAACACAACAGTTACGTTATTTTTCTCTTGATTTTAGGCAGTAAATCAATGTGAATGTCTCACATCGGACACTGACCAGTTACAGGTCATCATGTAAGTATTGTAGCACCTGGTTATTTTTTAACCCATTCTCAGTGAAAATGTTCTGAGGAAAGTAATGAATGTTCAGTTTTATCATAATTGCTTTGAAATACTTTTCTGAAAAGATTGCATAATCAAAGACAGTGACAGATTCACAAAAGCATCTGAGCAGACTTAAGGCAGCTCTAAGAAGGAAAGTAAGGAAAAGAAACAAAATAGCTATTTCAGTAGGATTTGGAAGGAAAAGAAACAAAATAGTTGTTTTGGTAGGATTTGGAAGCAATCCAGTAGGCATGGACATGGGCAGAGTAGAAGGGCCAGCACAACTGTATCTGTTGTTTAAATATACATTTTGTCTAATTTGTTTTTTAAAATGCGTATTGAATTTTTATTTCTTACCTCTGGCATGGAAGATTCAGGAATAATAGTAATGAATTTAGTTGGCCCTAAGGAACACTAGACAGAAGAGCCACTGAAATAACATATGTGCCTCTGCATATGGGTCACATGATGCTGCTGCATGTGACCCATATGCAGAGTTGTCACATGACACATGTCTGCAGCCTACAGCTACTACACAATGCAGAGTATATTTATACCTCCTAGCTGTACTTTTATGGTCATCAGCAAGTAACTGACTATCACAAGTGCGTTACAGAGGGGAAACAGTGGGCACTCTGGTCAAAGAATGGATACAGTTTCTGTAACACAGATCCACAGAACCTCTGGTAGTCTTTGAGTACATGGCAACATAGGAATTTGTGAAATACAGGTACATGGCCATGAGGCATCACGTCCATGGTTCAGCATGTAGGGATACAGTCACATAAATCTACATGTCACTGCATAGTGTTCCCATCCATAATACTATAGCAGTTACAGTTAAGAAATCCTTCTACTTATCCAGTTAATTACTAAACATATATTCTCCAGATCCAAGGATGTCATAATCCCCATCTGTTCTTCCATCATCAGGCAAACCTTAAAATACAGTGCATCATTTTGAATGTACCTTTCCAAACACCTTTTCCATCTAGAAAGACTACTATATTTTCTAATAAAAAGAGGACTACGTGTCTTTAGCTACCTGTATCAACTCTTAGCTGGTAAACTCTGCCTTGCCTTCTGGACTAGGATGTTACTGTCTGAATAGACCTCTTCCACCTTAAACGTGCTGGTAATACTAAAAACATTCACACAAAAGGCTCCAGCCTTCATTGCAACACAAATGGGAAAAATAGTTTCCTCATTCAAAGAATCCCCTAACTATCAAACAAGCTCCCCTTGTAAGTCAAACAGTGTAATATACTGACCTGATGATTGGATATATACCCACAGATTTACTCCTAGGTTAAGAAATATGGCCTTTACCGTGTAGGATGACAAATCCACCCATTAAGCTCTCTCTGGGTTGCAAGCCATGGGTCTATATTTTGCCCAAACCACTTCCCTAGAAGAACCTGCAGGGCCGCGGTGGTGCAGCAGTAGCGTTGTGGCCTCACAGCAAGAGGTTCTCTGGTTCAATTATTGTCTGGAGCACCTTCTGTGTGGAGTCTGCATGTCCTACCCTTGGTCGAGTGACGTTAAAGATATGCAGGTAGGTGCAAGTGTGAATGGGTGTGCCATCCTTGAAGGTTGGGTATCGGGCTGGCAACTGGGCACCGTAAAAATCCACTGCCAATCATTAGCGGACCAGAGTTCTGCTGTGGAGACCCCTAACCGGGAAAGCCAAAAGACATTACTTTTTACTTCCCTAGAAGAACCTATGAACTCATGAATTGTATTCATATGCAAAACGTACGCTTACAGGTTGAAAGAAAAGAAGATGTTGGTAAATTAGATTAAAACAAATGTGAAACTAGTGTAAAGACCCTTACCCAAGGTGGAGGAAACAAAGTTAGTATCTTGGAAAAGAGCAGTTACTATTAAAGGAAGGTCTAAACTTATAATGGGAGTTGCTAACAAAAAAAAAAAAAACGCCTGCATACTAATAACTGAAAGATTTTGCCTAATAGTCAGATGTTAGCTGCAGGACAAAAATGCTCAGAAAGAGAAGGCTTGGAAAGTTGGAAGTGAAATATTGGTAGCTGGATGAATTATGCCTATGGATACTAAGAAGATAAATATGGTGGTGGTGGGGGTGTTTTTACAATAAAAACAAAGCTTGTTTAAGAAATGTCTTGTGTGGAATATTGGAGTTGGGATGATGGAGGAAAAAATATTTATTTATTTGCCTTGCTTACCAGGAAAGTCCGACTGGGTAATACCTATTTTCAGCACATGCCTGGGGAAGAAAAGCTCCATTTGCTTACATTGCATTATACTAAATTTCACTTAAACACAGAGTAGATACATTTCTATTTACATTTATATACAAATGGTAGTTACATTTATACATTCTAAGATTTTACAGAAGGTAGAAGTTACTAAAGAGAAAGCACACATGCAGCTTAGTGGATTGTACATGCAGTAGTTATGTATAAAAATTGTTTTGTCATTTCAATGAGAGGTTGAGTGTATTCTGTTTAAGGAGAGTATTTGGAGAGTATCATATGGTGAACACAAAGTCAAGAACAAAAACATGCAGTGTACTGTGTATGTTGATACCTTATTAGAATGAAATTGAGGGAATAATAAAGTTACAGAGATCAGCAGGAAAACTTGTACTTAGATTAATACTTGCAAATGGTGGTGATATGAAGGAAGGAGATGAAGTAATTAGCTTTCCCAGTGAAATGGAGTTGTTGTTCTTCTTCTGGCTTTTCCCTGTTAGGGGTCGCCACAGCGGAACTTCAGTCCGCTAATGATTGGCAGTAGATTTTTACGGTGCCGAGGTGCCAGCCCGGCGCCCAACCTTCAATGAAGGCATGCCCATTCACACATGTCTTTTGAACACCACTCGACCACGGGGATGACATGCAGACTCCACACAGGAGGCACTCCAGCTGAGAATTGAATGGGAGAACCACTTGCTGTGAGGTGACAATGCTACCGCTGCACCACCGCGGCTCCCAGTGAAATGGAGTATGTGTATTAATTTAAAGTACAATGTGTACAAGTGTGTCTCTCAGTAACTGGATGGAATGATGTGTTGATATGAGTGTTGTGATGTACATAGAGGAAATATGAGTGAGATTTTAGAACTTTTGCAGTCACAGCGGTACAGCATTTTACTCTGGTAGTTGTTCCTGTGGTCACCAGCTTTATGGAAAATATGCAGCATAATGTAAATGTGAGTAATTTGCACTATTTTGCAGCATATATTTGTATTGTCTGTGCTTCTTACATGATGACTCCAAGTGGGGGCTGTGGGCACATACAGGTTGTGTAGAAACCACACAGTACCATCTGGCCCATATTGTGTTTCATGCCTGCCTGTTTGTACAAAGGCAACTCATGATTGCTTTCTTTTTGTCAGTGATAGCTGTAGCAGACATGAGAGCACTTGGAGGGCTCAACCATGGAGGGTGCAGCAGGAGTACAACAAAGAGATGCCCATGGGTGGTGGGTACTGTTATCAAGCACCAAATTTCCATGAGCAGAGGGCATCTAGCAGGAGATTTCTACTCTGTACCAGTCCATGGCAGATGTGCAGTAGCAGAAGGCTTCCAAGGATGTTTTCCCAGACTGAAACTGGCCATAAGTACATTAGAAAGAGGGATATATGCCAGCAGGCCTAGTGAGCTAGAGGACATATTCACATGAAAGCTGTAACATTTAGACAGGAGGTGACAAGTGCTGGTGTACACTTTAATACATGAGGTGACAAGTGCTGGTGTACCCACTGATAAGGGGTAACAAGTGCTGGTGTACACTTTGATTCAGCAGGTGACAAGTGCTGGTGTACACACTGATATAGAAGGTGACAAGTACTGGTGTACATATTGATACAGGAGGTAAAAAGTGCTGATATACACTTCAATACATGAGGTGACAAGTGCTGGTGTACCCACTGATAAGGGGGTGACAAGAGCTGGTGTACAAGTTGATACAGGAGATGACAAGTGCTGGTGTGCACAGTGATACTGGAGGTGACAAGTGCTGATGTACACTTCAATACGTGAGGTGACAAGTGCAGGTGTACATACTGATAAGGGGGAAACAAGTGCTGGTGTACACTTTGATACAAGGGGTGACAGGTGCTGGTGTACACATTGATACTGGAGGTGACAAGTGCTGGTGTATCCAGTGATAAGGGGGTGACACGAGCTGGTGTACAAGTTGATACAGGAGGTTTCAAGTGCTGGTGTGCACAGTAATACAGGAGGTGACAAGTGCTGGTGTACACATTGATATATACATAAATTCATATGCTGCCGATCGACCAAAGTATGATGTCCTGGAGCAACCACAGGACATGCGACCAGCTCCACATCAACACTGCCACTACCAGTATTTCTGGTTTTACCTGTGATAAACAGAGTGACTGCAGAAATCACCAGTCTACAGAGATGCTCATCTGGTACCTTTACTGTCTTCACAGTGGAGGAATGGATTTCAATGCACCAATTTTTGTGTGTGTGCATGTGTGTGTGTGTGTGTG